>NC_134830.1:25640091-25942633 GCF_004210375.1 Tachypleus tridentatus | reverse complement strand
AATTTTACTCAGCTTATGAGGGCCGATACAAAATTTCCTAAAGAGAGAATAAATCAGCACAAACAAACTGAGAACAGTCCAGTTCTTTCTTCTAAACATTTCTATGCTTACGTGCTTAGTTAATAAGACGACCTTAAACATCTTACTCATATTTTTATTATAGAAATACTTGGGAGTGTAAAGACTATATTGCGAAATGTTGTTTATTAACACAAATATACTTTATTGATAAACACAAATACACTTTAATAAACATAAACATATTTTATCCCTCAAGTTCTGTGTATTATTTAATTTTTATATATACCTTTTTCAAATATATTTCTAGTACGTTTTAAAGAAACTCAGAGAATATTTATAGTTATAATTTAACAAGATAAAACTTTACAGCTGTATTTAGAGAAGCTAAGAGACAGAAGTATCTGTATTGTTATACAGATTTTCATGTTGAAGATCTGACACATAATGGAGTGAAAGCGCTTCATACGTTATAAGTAATTTTCAGCCAGTTAAACTAGTTACATAAAACATAAAAATTCAGTTATTTGATATTAAAAACTGTCATGGAAGGATTTCATTTCATCTTACAGGAATGCTTGACGTATCTCTTTAACGTTTTTGACATTATTTCTGTAATTATATGCATACAACTTCTTAGCAAAGGAGTTGATATGATTTGTTTCAGTATAAGGTTTATAAGCGCAAATCACTTGCGGTGAGCATGCTACGAACAAAGAATCTCATAGAAAACCAAAGAAAAATGTTTTTTAAGGTAAAATTGATACGTATCACGTATTATGGTTAATAATTCACTACAGAATAAAATCTGAATACTTTTACGTATTATAATTTATTCCAGACCAGCCTCTAATTTATTATGCTACATATTAAAATTTAGAATAATCTAAACTGTGTTAAATATTAATTTAAATTCAGAAGTTAATTAAATGCCTAGGTGTATTAAATTTGTGATATTTGCTAATAAGACTGATACACACAGTTTTCTTTCTTAATACAAATATATTTTAATATGCAAACAATTATGCAATTTGTAATAACAGTTATTAAGTCACATTTTTTTACAAACTTACAAACAATATTGAGTCTTTTATCTGATCTAGAACTTTTTTGATATCTTATCGAGGGCTCAGGATAAGTGAATTAATTTCGAGTTGATATCGTTACAATTTACTTAACTGTAGCCAAATAGCTCTTCGCTGATCACACGTGAGTTTTTCACAGTTGAAGTTGTATAACATCTTCATAAAAACACTAACTTCTGACGTTAATCCGCTGTAGTTAAATGGTTCGCAAGGTTCGAAATTTATAAACGTTCCAGATCAATATCTGATGTTCCCGATTAATAAGCATTAATCACAGTTATTGCTTCCAAGGTTATAATATACCAACTGTAGCAAACCAATGATATATTTTGTTTCTCAACGCCTCGCGTTAGTTACGTTTAATAGGCGTTAGGCAAATTCGTAGAAATTTCAGCTGGCTTAACACTACTGACCATATGTTAGTGCTTTCGTAAAACATATATTGTTGATTCTTACACTCGAGGATATTCTATAAACTTAGTGAACAACCTAGAATTTCGCAATACATATTTAATAGTATAAGTGATGTACGTTTCTAAATATATATTTAAGTTTGTTTGTTTGTTTTGGAATTTCGCACAAAGCAACTCGAGGGCTATCTGTGCTAGCCGTCCCTAATTTAGCAGTGTAAGGCTAGAGGGAAGGCAGCTAGTCATCGCCACCCACCACCAACTCTTGGGCTACTCTTTTACCAACGAATAAACGTTTAGCGCGACGCGGGCGCGGACCCGCGACCCTCGGATTACGAGTCGCACGCCTTACGCACTTGGCCATGCCGGGCCTACTGAATAGGACGTCATTATAAATGTCTGGTTTGGTCTGTGTAGATAGTTTTTAAACTAGATGTGGTTCCTACATAAAAAGTCATACTCCTTAAAAACATTCGTATGAAGTAAATTTATCTTCATTAAGTAGTTAGCACCAAGGAAAACACTTCCAGATACTTATGCAACTGAGACAATGAAATAATGATACATATAAGTAAAAGTATATGTAATAACTCAAACTGGTAAGAGTTGCACAACCAATACAACAGTATTATAAAGTTTTAAAATCTACATGTGATTGTACGTAATCATCGTACTTTCATTATTTCTTTCTGGCAAACAAATAATAACATTTATGCAACTTGTGGAAAAATTTGAAATGACCAGTTATAATTAATTTGTAACGAAAGCTAAACCAAAAATAAACATGCGGATTTGGGGTAAAAACGTACTTTTTAATCATATAAATTTGTCTTTTAAAATTAAATAATGCCCTTGTTAAAAATATTAATAAAACACCTCCTATTATCCCAGGAAACATAATTGGTATTATTCTCTTGGCATCTGCGTACAATGTTAAAATAATCAAAAAATAGCACACAACGTTGTTTTATTTAAGCCAAAGTTTCGCCATTGTAGTTTCATCCGGCAAACATCACCCTTACTAATTGATTCAGGCTTATACAAAGGGATTCATAATTATTCGAGTCTGCGCAATAAGATTAATTTTGCCCTATGATTATATGTAAGTAAAAAAAAATACACGCAAACAGACAAGATGACACTAGTTAACACGTAAACAAATATTATTACGTTAATTAGATACAGGCAGTGAAAGTTAAAACTTCCACATTGATTAATTAGATACAGGCAGTGAAAGTTAAAACTTCCACATTGATTAATTAGATACAGGCAGTGAAAGTTAAAACTTCCACATTGATTTTTTGTGTAATCATTCTGTGAAAGTTTTAATTATTGCACATTCTCTGGCAGTAACAGAGTTTTGCTTGTATTTTCTATTTGAAAAACCGTGGAAGTGAGTAAGAATGTTTGCTGTTGCAGAACATCCAATATCAATTATGTTTATGTTTTAACCAGTATAATCTCATCTATTTATACATTTTCTGGAGAAGTCCAGCTTACTACACAGACTCACATTGTTTTAAGCTCTTTTGGATAAGCTTAAATTACATAGCAAGTGTTTTGTTTACCCTGATGAAATCATGAAGGTGAAACGTTAGCTTAAATAAAACCAATTATAATTTTTATCATTAATTGGTCGTATTTCATTCATCATTTAAACAATGAATCGAACATTCTAATTTGCATTATAAACTTTAAACTCGCATAAATACTATCTTTTTATTCCATTTTTTAAAAGATGGACAATTTTTAAAATTACGTTTTTAATGCTATTTTTAGTTTCAAACACCCTGATTTTCCACTTTGTTTGTTTGTTTTTGAATTTCGCACAAAGCTACTCGAGGACTATCTGTGCTAGCCGTCCCTAATTTAAGAGTGTAAGACTAGAGGAAAGGCAGCTAGTCATCACCACCCACCGCCAACTCTTGGGCTGCTCTTTTACCAACGAATAGTGGGATTGACCGTCACATTATAACGTCCCCACGGCTGAAAGAGCGAAAATGTTTGGTGCGACCGGGTTTCGAACCCGCGACCCCTGAATTACGAGTCGAACGCCTTAATACGCTTGGCTATGTCAAGCTTTCATTTTTTATTTTATCAGACGCAGTTGTCTCTGGTGTATGTTTAAAAATTTTGGTTATTAAATCTTCGTTTTGGTACCTTTAGAGGTTAAAATAGATGTTTAAAGAAAAGTTAAACATCCACTGCAAACAGTATATCACCAGAAACGTGTATGAAGCGAGTAAAATTAATTAGCAAACAGACTAATTCGTGGTTATTAGTTTTCTTCCACTTCCATTTTCACGAATGTTTTCGAAGAACAAAATAATACGGCTGCCAAGAGTGGCGCAGTATTATCACTTGCCTATTCTAGAGCTACGTGATTTATAATGAACTAGTTTTTTACTTCTAAAACAAGAGTCATACAAGCAGAAACTAAACAGTAGTTATATTATTACCAAACCTTACATAGTTTTCGCAAGTGTTTTGATTTTCAAGAGATACCAATTAATACATGTTCAAACATATACACATTATCTTTTACCGCCATCTACAGCGCAAAATAGAAACTATGTTAAAACAATTTTACGTTTACCCTAAACTAAATAAATATTCCAGAGCAGTTGTTTTTTTTAATTTTGCGCAAAGCTACTCGAGATCTATTTGCTTTCCTAATTTAGCAGCGTAAGGCTATAGGGAAGGCAACTAGTCATCACCATCCACCGCTAACTCTTGGGCTACTCTTTTACCAACGAATAGTGGGATTGAGCGTCGCATTATAACGCCCCACAGCTGAAAGGGCGAGTATGTTTGGGGAGACTGGGATTCGAACCCGCGACCCTCAGATTACAAGTCAAGTGCTTTAACCATCTGCTCATGCCGAGCCTATTCCAATGCAAAATATACCAATGTCATAAATAAATTTTTGTCACTCAGTTGTTTCTGTTTAGTCAATATTCAAGGTTGGCTGTTAATATTTATTCTGTTGTGACATACAAACGTCATCACTGGCAGGGCTATGCTTTTAAAGAAACAGGTTACCTAACACGAAATGTAGGTGTAAAATCACACCAGTTGTTTAAGACAGATAACAGAGCAAAAAAATATATTTCCTTAAAAGTAGAGAGTGAATATTTAGTGCAACACTAATGTCAAGAATCCGAAAAGGGGTTGATAGAACATCGTGAATTTTATATTCTTGTTTTTTGTGATAATTCTGGACGTCCCCCAGTGGTTCAGCGGTCTGCGACTTACAACGCTACAATCCGGGTTTAGATACCCGTGATGGGCAGAGCACAGATAGCCCATTGTGTAGCTTTGTGCTTAATTCAAAACAACAACAATAATTCTGGATATTTTTTTAGTTCTGTATTTCTTTTATAAAATGATCATTTTTGTCTAAAGAAAAAACTATGTTTTTTATTAAGTATTCATAATGTATTTTTATAACTACTAAGAAATTTGTTGTTAGTGTATTTTACTTTAAATTTTTTTCCCGTTGACTCAACGCTGAACTAGATGGCTCCTAAGAGCATAATCGAATTCTTGGTTTTGCCGTGCGATGGACACAATGCTAATAACTATACACTAAATTTTTATTTGTAGTGTTGCAGTGCCAAAATATACTGCTAAGCATATAAATATTTGTTAAAATTTAGAAAGTATAAAACTTAGAAAACAAAATGTTGTTAAGAAAGCCAGCATGTTCAATAAAGCATGTTCTTTCTGTGGGAGTCTCACACATGAAGTACCATCTAATGCGTTGTGACATCTGGAGAAGACCTTTTCTATGTTTATTTTTGAGAAGGAACACTTTTTTCTGCATACAGTAAAACGTACTTAAATTATGGGCATTTTAACCTAGTGAGTTTCTCCTTGTTTAGATTAATTGATAGACAGTGTTTTCCTCACAAAGAAATTTTAAGTATGTTTTTCTATACTGATCCTAATATAAATTATGTATTATGTATTATTCATTGCAAAACTTCCTTTGATTTTGTTAACATGGGAAGATCGAAGGAGTTCATATGGAGACTGAGTCGTATATATTTGTATTAGCTCTAAAGCACTAAGATAACCATCCTTTAAAAATATTACACAACGCTAGATGTGAAACTGCGAGCTCAAATAACACTATGTAACAAAATTTTTAATTTTTCTTGTTCCTGGGCAGAAAGTGTTATTTTCCAATTGCTTATACCTAAAGTAAATGGAAAAAATCATATTTTTCTCTTCAAACTCTGCTTTTGTGACCCGGGGACGTATGGGAAACTATATTTGGAAGCTGATATGTGAAAGTGATTTCCATTACAGTCGCAAATCTCGAAAAACTACTCACTTCTAAACATTTTTGTATAACTTTAGTATAAATACATGTAAATCTTGATTCATATGTTATTCTATTTAGACCTTATGTAAATAAAAATGTGCAAATTTGCCCGTTTTTACATAGGAAATAGGTTAATTTCTAAATTTCATTATCTAGGTCACAAAAGCAAAGTTTGAAGGGAATAATGACCATTTTCTGTACTTTTACAACATAAGCAATTAAGAAATAACACATACTATCCAGGAACAAAATTTATGTTACATAGGGTAATTTAAACATTATGTTAAGAGAATTCTCTTCGCTTTCTTCTTTTGAGATTATACTATAATAATTGTATTGTTTGTACTTACATTCGGTTTATTTTCTACTTACGTTGCTCTAATTCTTCTTGTCTGAAAGCAAAATCTATTGACGTAAATGCCTTAATCGATACGCTTTTAGACAAAGCAAGCACGTTGTGAAAATAAGATTAGACGTTACTTAAGATAACGATGAATCAAAAATAGAGCTAAGCCTCGTGACCTGATTAAAAAAAGAGAGTATATTTTACCAATTATGTTTTCCTTCAATAAGAAAGTTCCTTAATAGGCCGATATTTTGTGTTATAATTAAAGAATTTACAAACTATATATGTACATACAATTTTTATAAATTACAACTACATATATCACGTGAGACTAGCAAAAGGCGGCTAAGACTGTTAGATACTGTATCCCCACCGCAGTGTGGGTCTTACTTCGGTGGTCACCACTTAACCCAGGGTATATTTTATATATCATATTACAATCTGTACCCTGAGGATTTTATGGAACGTTTTTAATTTAGTTTAGTTGTGTGTTGTTGTTTCTTTATTTAGGTTTGTTTCTTTCAGAATTATGTATAGAGATAAGGAAAATTAAAACTCAAACAATCAAGAATTAATATTCCTCTTTGTATATAATTGTTTTCTTTGAACGTTTATTCAAATACAGTATATTACTAACTTATGCTGTTGACAACATACTTAAACTGTTTACATGTATGTCAGATTAATTAAACTTAATGTAATATATTTATTTAATTTTATTAATACATCTCTAGAATATCACAATTATATGTAACAAGATGCATTTTGCAAAATATTTGTATTCGATTTATGTGGCATTTATGTATGAAGTCACATCAAATTTAGCATTATAAATCAGATATAAATTAAAAGTAATATGTTAATCACACCAAGATTTAAACTGTAGTTCTTGAAGTGCATAATTTGTTTTTGATACAATAAAACAGTTACTTAAAGCGGTTATATTTTATTAATATCATTCCAATACGCAAAGCTCTTATAAACAGTACATAATGTTCTCAAATACATATATAATATATATATTATATATATAGGTAAATAAGTACAGTGGATATAAATCAGAGTTTGTTAACTAAGACGACTAAGAAGGGGCCCGTCATGGTCGAGTGGTTAAGGCACTCGACTCATAATCCGTGGGTTCGAATCCCCGTCACCTCAAACATGTTCATCCTATTAACCTTGGAGGCGTTATAATGTGCGGGCAATTCCATTATTCGTTGGTCAAAGAGTAGCCCAAGAGTTGGCAGTTGGTGGTGGTGATGACTCTTGTCTTACACTGCTAAATTAGGGACGGTTGGCGCAGACAGCCCTCGTGTAGCTTTGTGTGAAATTCAAAACAAACAAACAGCTAATTCACAACTTTCTTGTACTTAAAGTATTCAAGTAGTATATAACATTTTAAACATAAGTCTTTAAGTCAGTAATGTTAAGCATAGATTACTTAATCTAGGAAATGTATTTATTCATTGCAAGCACTTCACTTACAAAAGCACTTGCACTAAACTTGTTTGCTGCTATTTCTAGAAACCATTTATTTCCTTAAAAAATACTCAACTATGTTCGTTTAGGGTATTACTGACGAAAAAAATTGAACACATAACATTATTTTCGTTATTATATTTCACGTACAACAAACTGTTCTAAGACATCTTGTCTTTTCTTTACAGCATGACTGGTCCGGTATGGCCAAGCGTGTTAAGGCGTGCGACTCGTAATCCGAGGGTCGCGGGTTCGCGCCCGCGTCGCGCTAAACATGCTCGCCCTCCCAGCCGTGGGGGCGTTATAATGTTACGATCAATCCCACTATTCGTTGGTAAAAGAGTAGCCCAACAGTTGACAGTGGGTGGTGATGACTAGCTGCCTTCCCTCTTGTCTTTCACTGCTAAATTAGGGACGGCTAGTACAGATAACCCTCGAGTAGCTTTGTGCGAACTTCATAAACAAACAAACAAACTTTACAGCATGACACTTATGACCCACCAGATGTTTTGCATAACTAATAACTATCTTCTGCCTAAAGTTCACTGGTGTCTAACTACTGTAAAACTGCACTTAGGTACCATTATCTTTCATACTATACAATACATATGATTTTAGGGTACAGAGAAGATCATGTGACACTTATTTTTTAAACGTATCTGGTATTCATATCACAGTTTAATGACTTCGATATTTTCTTTCTGTCAATATAAATTAACTTGTCCTGTCTCTTCGATCAATACACTTAAGGCTCCAATTTTATAAAATAAGTCTTTATATATTCCCTGCTATGTCTTGTCGAATCAAGAATGTGATTGCAAGATTGTTACAAATATAACCGAAGTTTAGAATTCCTTCTGGAATCCACATTAGCATAGAATGAACACTAGCTACTAAGAAGGTATTTATAAACCCACTTCCTCAGCTCATTGGAATATATCACTGAGTAAATATAAATAAAAAAAGTTTCAGAAATGAATAACATTGTAGTCTGTAACTCTTCAAAAATAAAACAACAGAATGTAACATTTCAATCGTAACGGTCTGGTCATAAAATACGACCAGAATTTTCTACGGATTACAGTCATGTAACAATAATTCTCTCACTACTACTTTGCGCTACTAAAGTGATTCACTAATATCCAAAACGTATTAATACTAATCGCTTATTTTACTGAGAGAAGGTTGAGATGCTCAATGGTGATATCTATATATCGATTATCATATATATCATGATATAAACTATAAAGGAAACTGTTATTTCTAATACTTTTTTTTTCAGGTACTTTACTAACTTGTTTGATGTCGATTGGTTCTGATAATATTGCATGTACTTTCCAAATCCTCATCTGAGTAAATACTTAATGCGGTGTACTTTTCTAAAATACTTACTGATGATGCTCTAATAATCTCTAAAACAGTGAAGAACAATTGGTCCATTCCTGAAATTGACAGGGCTTATCAAAATGTGTTGGATTTTCATAATGCCTTCTTCAAATTGATGACTTGACTGTCAAGTATTACCACCTTCTGCTTCATATTAAACTAAAGATACTGTATCTCATGTTTTGTAAACTAATTTTACGAAGATTATTCAAAAGTGTTTGAAAATTGTCATTTCTTACGCAGCATAAAATAGCCTGTAAAACAGACGAGAATAATATGTTTATTTATTGCAGGATTTACATCTGAATTTCGTCCAATTAATTAATTAATATTTTCATAAAGAGTTAAATTGAAAGTATGAAAACACTCTGTACGTCGTTCAGACAGAGGTGTGTTTGATTGTTTTGAATTTCGAGCAAAGCTACTCGAGGGCTATCTGTGCTAGCCGTCCCTAATTTAGCAGTGTAACACTAGAGGGAAGGCAGCTAGTCTTCACCACCCACCGCCAACTCTGGGCTACTCTTTTACCAACGAATAGTGGGATTGACCGTCACATTATAACGCCTCACTGCTGAAAGGGCGAGCATGTTTGGCGCGACGGGGATGCGAACCCTCGACACTCAGAGTACGAGTCAAACGCCTTAACCCACTTGGCCATGCCGGGCTCAGACACAGATAAACCACTTGTTTTGTTGAGTTTTCTCTCTATACCGAAGGAGTCTGTTGTCTCTTCCACGTACTTTATTTAATGAGTGCAAAAATGTAAAGTGAAGTCTCCCGTCCTCTAAATATTACTAATGCCAAATATATGCAAAAAATAAATATAATAATAAAGCTTAACAAATAACATTTCAAGGACTAAAATTAATTTCATGGAAGATTATTACTTTTATATATTGTTGGACCCTTAAACAAAAAAAGAATTGAAAATGACGACAATAGAAAAATAGAATGTTCAACAAAAAATAAATGATTCTTTCAAAGCTGTAACAGATTTGTCTTTCTCAACATCCTCGCTGTCCCGAGCGATTATTATTCGCCAGTTTCATAACCCACTCGTGCAGTTGATGTTCTCTTTTACAGGCAGAAATATTCCACTTTTTCGTTGGACATTTGGTTGAAACCAAAATCCGTATCCTTAAACTTTTTCACAAGTGACATTGGAAAAATAGTATATATTATTTAAAAACCTAAACTTAGAAGTATTTAGTAGTCACGAGCTATCGACAATATTTGACCTATGGAACTATACTAGTCACTATGAAGAGTCAGTAAGGAATTTCGAATTTTTTTCACTTGGTAAACTTTATCTGCTTACTTGAAGGAAATATAAATAAATAAAAAATATAAATATTTCATTATAAATTATCATGATATGATTTCAAGTGACATTAACTTACCTTATATAAATCGCTATACGTAAACGGTATAATTTTGAAATATTTAAGAGTCCAATTAGTATATGTTGTTTTTTGTTTGCTTTTTTCTACAGAAAAAAAGCATATCTTTTTATCTGTTGCGTCCACCACATAAACTCGAACGCGGGATCTTAGCGCTGAGCCACTAGGGGGCATAATTCTACATAATGAAAACCATTCTGAGCGTATGAAACCCATTTAGACTGAATATAGAAATAAAGTCTGAAATGATAACGAAAGTTTACGACAATATTTAATCTATTTAAATGATAGACATTGAAAGTTTACATTTATTTACAAGAATATAGTTTTGCCTTTTTAGTTCAGTTCTGATAAAACTAGGTACTAAATATTACTTAAAATTTATGAACTCAGAAAAAAAACATTTTCACAAGAAATGTCAAGACTGCATCATAAAATGTTAACACTTGTTTCCCTTGGCAACAACTTTTGTTTTCGAATTTGACTTTCATTTACTAGCTTTTCCAACACTACCATTGTATTATTTTTCGAAAAGTCTGATACTATTATTTTATTAAAATATAATTTCTATCAGAAAAGCTTCGTCTTGGTGATATACAGAAAAGTCCTTTGCAGGATAAACAACTGCTTCGCGAAGAGGCCCGGCATGGCCAAGCGTGTTAAGGCGTGCGACTCGTAATCCGAGGGTCGCGGGTTCGCGCCCGCGTCGCGCTAAACATGCTCGCCCTCCCAGCCGTGGGGGCGTTATAATGTTACGATCAATCCCACTATTCGTTGGTAAAAGAGTAGCCCAACAGTTGACAGTGGGTGGTGATGACTAGCTGCCTTCCCTCTTGTCTTTCACTGCTAAATTAGGGACGGCTAGTACAGATAACCCTCGAGCAGCTTTGTGCGAACTTCATAAACAAACAAACAAACTTTACAGCATGACACTTATGACCCACCAGATGTTTTGCATAACTAATAACTATCTTCTGCCTAAAGTTCACTGGTGTCTAACTACTGTAAAACTGCACTTAGGTACCATTATCTTTCATACTATACAATACATATGATTTTAGGGTACAGAGAAGATCATGTGACACTTATTTTTTAAACGTATCTGGTATTCATATCACAGTTTAATGACTTCGATATTTTCTTTCTGTCAATATAAATTAACTTGTCCTGTCTCTTCGATCAATACACTTAAGGCTCCAATTTTATAAAATAAGTCTTTATATATTCCCTGCTATGTCTTGTCGAATCAAGAATGTGATTGCAAGATTGTTACAAATATAACCGAAGTTTAGAATTCCTTCTGGAATCCACATTAGCATAGAATGAACACTAGCTACTAAGAAGGTATTTATAAAACCCACTTCCTCAGCTCATTGGAATATATCACTGAGTAAATATAAATAAAAAAAAGTTTCAGAAATGAATAACATTGTAGTCTGTAACTCTTCAAAAATAAAACAACAGAATGTAACATTTCAATCGTAACGGTCTGGTCATAAAATACGACCAGAATTTTCTACGGATTACAGTCATGTAACAATAATTCTCTCACTACTACTTTGCGCTACTAAAGTGATTCACTAATATCCAAAACGTATTAATACTAATCGCTTATTTTACTGAGAGAAGGTTGAGATGCTCAATGGTGATATCTATATATCGATTATCATATATATCATGATATAAACTATAAAGGAAACTGTTATTTCTAATACTTTTTTTTCAGGTACTTTACTAACTTGTTTGATGTCGATTGGTTCTGATAATATTGCATGTACTTTCCAAATCCTCATCTGAGTAAATACTTAATGCGGTGTACTTTTCTAAAATACTTACTGATGATGCTCTAATAATCTCTAAAACAGTGAAGAACAATTGGTCCATTCCTGAAATTGACAGGGCTTATCAAAATGTGTTGGATTTTCATAATGCCTTCTTCAAATTGATGACTTGACTGTCAAGTATTACCACCTTCTGCTTCATATTAAACTAAAGATACTGTATCTCATGTTTTGTAAACTAATTTTACGAAGATTATTCAAAAAAGTGTTTGAAAATTGTCATTTCTTACGCAGCATAAAATAGCCTGTAAAAACAGACGAGAATAATATGTTTATTTATTGCAGGATTTACATCTGAATTTCGTCCAATTAATTAATTAATATTTTCATAAAGAGTTAAATTGAAAGTATGAAAACACTCTGTACGTCGTTCAGACAGAGGTGTGTTTGATTGTTTTGAATTTCGAGCAAAGCTACTCGAGGGCTATCTGTGCTAGCCGTCCCTAATTTAGCAGTGTAACACTAGAGGGAAGGCAGCTAGTCTTCACCACCCACCGCCAACTCTTGGGCTACTCTTTTACCAACGAATAGTGGGATTGACCGTCACATTATAACGCCTCACTGCTGAAAGGGCGAGCATGTTTGGCGCGACGGGGATGCGAACCCTCGACACTCAGAGTACGAGTCAAACGCCTTAACCCACTTGGCCATGCCGGGCTCAGACACAGATAAACCACTTGTTTTGTTGAGTTTTCTCTCTATACCGAAGGAGTCTGTTGTCTCTTCCACGTACTTTATTTAATGAGTGCAAAAAATGTAAAGTGAAGTCTCCCGTCCTCTAAATATTACTAATGCCAAATATATGCAAAAATAAATATAATAATAAAGCTTAACAAATAACATTTCAAGGACTAAAATTAATTTCATGGAAGATTATTACTTTTTATATATTGTTGGACCCCTTAAACAAAAAGAATTGAAAATGACGACAATAGAAAAATAGAATGTTCAACAAAAAATAAATGATTCTTTCAAAGCTGTAACAGATTTGTCTTTCTCAACATCCTCGCTGTCCCGAGCGATTATTATTCGCCAGTTTCATAACCCACTCGTGCAGTTGATGTTCTCTTTTTTTACAGGCAGAAATATTCCACTTTTTCGTTGGACATTTGGTTGAAACCAAAATCCGTATCCTTAAACTTTTCACAAGTGACATTGGAAAAATAGTATATATTATTTAAAAACCTAAACTTAGAAGTATTTAGTAGTCACGAGCTATCGACAATATTTGACCTATGGAACTATACTAGTCACTATGAAGAGTCAGTAAGGAATTTCGAATTTTTTTCACTTGGTAAACTTTATCTGCTTACTTGAAGGAAATATAAATAAATAAAAAATATAAATATTTCATTATAAATTATCATGATATGATTTCAAGTGACATTAACTTACCTTATATAAATCGCTATACGTAAACGGTATAATTTTGAAATATTTAAGAGTCCAATTAGTATATGTTGTTTTTTGTTTGCTTTTTTCTACAGAAAAAAAGCATATCTTTTTATCTGTTGCGTCCACCACATAAACTCGAACGCGGGATCTTAGCGCTGAGCCACTAGGGGGCATAATTCTACATAATGAAAACCATTCTGAGCGTATGAAACCCATTTAGACTGAATATAGAAATAAAGTCTGAAATGATAACGAAAGTTTACGACAATATTTAATCTATTTAAATGATAGACATTGAAAGTTTACATTTATTTACAAGAATATAGTTTTGCCTTTTTAGTTCAGTTCTGATAAAACTAGGTACTAAATATTACTTAAAATTTATGAACTCAGAAAAAAACATTTTCACAAGAAATGTCAAGACTGCATCATAAAATGTTAACACTTGTTTCCCTTGGCAACAACTTTTGTTTTCGAATTTGACTTTCATTTACTAGCTTTTCCAACACTACCATTGTATTATTTTTCGAAAAGTCTGATACTATTATTTTATTAAAATATAATTTCTATCAGAAAAGCTTCGTCTTGGTGATATACAGAAAAGTCCTTTGCAGGATAAACAACTGCTTCGCGAAGAGGCCCGGCATGGCCAAGCGTGTTAAGGCGTGCGACTCGTAATCCGAGGGTCGCGGGTTCGCGCCCGCGTCGCGCTAAACATGCTCGCCCTCCCAGCCGTGGGGGCGTTATAATGTTACGATCAATCCCACTATTCGTTGGTAAAAGAGTAGCCCAACAGTTGACAGTGGGTGGTGATGACTAGCTGCCTTCCCTCTTGTCTTTCACTGCTAAATTAGGGACGGCTAGTACAGATAACCCTCGAGCAGCTTTGTGCGAACTTCATAAACAAACAAACAAACTTTACAGCATGACACCTATGACCCACCAGATGTTTTGCATAACTAATAACTATCTTCTGCCTAAAGTTCACTGGTGTCTAACTACTGTAAAACTGCACTTAGGTACCATTATCTTTCATACTATACAATACATATGATTTTAGGGTACAGAGAAGATCATGTGACACTTATTTTTTAAACGTATCTGGTATTCATATCACAGTTTAATGACTTCGATATTTTCTTTCTGTCAATATAAATTAACTTGTCCTGTCTCTTCGATCAATACACTTAAGGCTCCAATTTTATAAAATAAGTCTTTATATATTCCCTGCTATGTCTTGTCGAATCAAGAATGTGATTGCAAGATTGTTACAAATATAACCGAAGTTTAGAATTCCTTCTGGAATCCACATTAGCATAGAATGAACACTAGCTACTAAGAAGGTATTTATAAAACCCACTTCCTCAGCTCATTGGAATATATCACTGAGTAAATATAAATAAAAAAAGTTTCAGAAATGAATAACATTGTAGTCTGTAACTCTTCAAAAATAAAACAACAGAATGTAACATTTCAATCGTAACGGTCTGGTCATAAAATACGACCAGAATTTTCTACGGATTACAGTCATGTAACAATAATTCTCTCACTACTACTTTGCGCTACTAAAGTGATTCACTAATATCCAAAACGTATTAATACTAATCGCTTATTTTACTGAGAGAAGGTTGAGATGCTCAATGGTGATATCTATATATCGATTATCATATATATCATGATATAAACTATAAAGGAAACTGTTATTTCTAATACTTTTTTTTCAGGTACTTTACTAACTTGTTTGATGTCGATTGGTTCTGATAATATTGCATGTACTTTCCAAATCCTCATCTGAGTAAATACTTAATGCGGTGTACTTTTCTAAAATACTTACTGATGATGCTCTAATAATCTCTAAAACAGTGAAGAACAATTGGTCCATTCCTGAAATTGACAGGGCTTATCAAAATGTGTTGGATTTTCATAATGCCTTCTTCAAATTGATGACTTGACTGTCAAGTATTACCACCTTCTGCTTCATATTAAACTAAAGATACTGTATCTCATGTTTTGTAAACTAATTTTACGAAGATTATTCAAAAAGTGTTTGAAAATTGTCATTTCTTACGCAGCATAAAATAGCCTGTAAAAACAGACGAGAATAATATGTTTATTTATTGCAGGATTTACATCTGAATTTCGTCCAATTAATTAATTAATATTTTCATAAAGAGTTAAATTGAAAGTATGAAAACACTCTGTACGTCGTTCAGACAGAGGTGTGTTTGATTGTTTTGAATTTCGAGCAAAGCTACTGAGGGCTATCTGTGCTAGCCGTCCCTAATTTAGCAGTGTAACACTAGAGGGAAGGCAGCTAGTCTTCACCACCCACCGCCAACTCTTGGGCTACTCTTTTACCAACGAATAGTGGGATTGACCGTCACATTATAACGCCTCACTGCTGAAAGGGCGAGCATGTTTGGCGCGACGGGGATGCGAACCCTCGACACTCAGAGTACGAGTCAAACGCCTTAACCCACTTGGCCATGCCGGGCTCAGACACAGATAAACCACTTGTTTTGTTGAGTTTTCTCTCTATACCGAAGGAGTCTGTTGTCTCTTCCACGTACTTTATTTAATGAGTGCAAAAAATGTAAAGTGAAGTCTCCCGTCCTCTAAATATTACTAATGCCAAATATATGCAAAAATAAATATAATAATAAAGCTTAACAAATAACATTTCAAGGACTAAAATTAATTTCATGGAAGATTATTACTTTTATATATTGTTGGACCCTTAAACAAAAAAGAATTGAAAATGACGACAATAGAAAAATAGAATGTTCAACAAAAAATAAATGATTCTTTCAAAGCTGTAACAGATTTGTCTTTCTCAACATCCTCGCTGTCCCGAGCGATTATTATTCGCCAGTTTCATAACCCACTCGTGCAGTTGATGTTCTCTTTTTTTACAGGCAGAAATATTCCACTTTTTCGTTGGACATTTGGTTGAAACCAAAATCCGTATCCTTAAACTTTTTCACAAGTGACATTGGAAAAATAGTATATATTATTTAAAAACCTAAACTTAGAAGTATTTAGTAGTCACGAGCTATCGACAATATTTGACCTATGGAACTATACTAGTCACTATGAAGAGTCAGTAAGGAATTTCGAATTTTTTTCACTTGGTAAACTTTATCTGCTTACTTGAAGGAAATATAAATAAATAAAAAATATAAATATTTCATTATAAATTATCATGATATGATTTCAAGTGACATTAACTTACCTTATATAAATCGCTATACGTAAACGGTATAATTTTGAAATATTTAAGAGTCCAATTAGTATATGTTGTTTTTTGTTTGCTTTTTTCTACAGAAAAAAAGCATATCTTTTTATCTGTTGCGTCCACCACATAAACTCGAACGCGGGATCTTAGCGCTGAGCCACTAGGGGGCATAATTCTACATAATGAAAACCATTCTGAGCGTATGAAACCCATTTAGACTGAATATAGAAATAAAGTCTGAAATGATAACGAAAGTTTACGACAATATTTAATCTATTTAAATGATAGACATTGAAAGTTTACATTTATTTACAAGAATATAGTTTTGCCTTTTTAGTTCAGTTCTGATAAAACTAGGTACTAAATATTACTTAAAATTTATGAACTCAGAAAAAAAACATTTTCACAAGAAATGTCAAGACTGCATCATAAAATGTTAACACTTGTTTCCCTTGGCAACAACTTTTGTTTTCGAATTTGACTTTCATTTACTAGCTTTTCCAACACTACCATTGTATTATTTTTCGAAAAGTCTGATACTATTATTTTATTAAAATATAATTTCTATCAGAAAAGCTTCGTCTTGGTGATATACAGAAAAGTCCTTTGCAGGATAAACAACTGCTTCGCGAAGAGGCCCGGCATGGCCAAGCGTGTTAAGGCGTGCGACTCGTAATCCGAGGGTCGCGGGTTCGCGCCCGCGTCGCGCTAAACATGCTCGCCCTCCCAGCCGTGGGGGTGTATAATGTGACGGTCAATCCCACTATTCGTTGGTAAAAGAGTAGCCCAAGAGTTGGCGGTGGGTGGTGAAGACTAGCTGCCTTCCCTCTAGTGTTGCACTGCTAAATTAGGGACGGCTAGCACAGATAGCCCTCAAGTAGCTTTGTGCGAAATTCAAAAACAAACAAACAGCTTCGCGAAGTTGTAATAACATGTACTTTCTTTCAAGAATAATTAAGACAGAGGGGTGAATATTATGTCTTAACTAATAAGTAAGAGCATTTAGCTAAGAAGTCAATATCTACTTCACACGTGCAGGTACAGTCATGTGAAAAAGTTAGGAAACCCTATAAAAGCCTGTGTATTTTTCTAACATTTTTGGATACAGAAATATTTAATCTCAATTTTAAAAATACTGAGAGATTATAAGAATATAACTAAACAATTAAAACTGAAGAAAAGTCTTTTTCAAGATCTTCTGTAAATGTAATTTTACAAAAATGCATATTATATCTCAGGAAAAAGTTATCACACCCCAACATTTATTCCCACTTAAAATGACTCAACTCACACACAGGTGTATCACACAAGGTGCACATGATTAGAAGATCGTTACCCAGCATTTTGAATGAGGCTTTCCCTACTTAAACCTCAGACATTTAATTTGGTGTGCTCCTGACTGTTGAAGTGAGAGTGAGCACTAAGGTGAGAGCAAAAGAGCTGTCTGAGACCTTCAGAAAGAAAATTGTAGCAGCTTATGAGTCTGGTAAGGGATTTAAAAAGATTCTAAAATATTTTTAAACCTGCCATTCCACTGTCCGGAAAATAGTCAACAAGTGAAAGGCTTTCAAAACAACTGCCAACATGCCCAGGTCTGATCTTCCAAGCAAGTTTACCCCAAGAACAGACCGCAAGATGCTAAAAGGGGTCTCCAAACACCCTAACATGTTATAACGGGACCTACAGCAGACTCTGGCTACTATTGATGTGAAAGTGCATGCCTCTACAATCCGAAAGAGACTGTACAAGTGTAACTTACATGGGAGGTGTGCAAGGAGGAAACCTTTGCTCTCTGAGAGAAACATCATGGTCAGACTGAAGTTTGCCAGAAAGAGAGTGGACAAAGACCAGGATTTCTGGAATAATGTTCTTTGGACAGATAAGTTCAAAATTGAATTAGTTGGACACAAGAACAGAGGACATGTTTGACGTAAACCAAATACAACATTACAGGAAAAGAACTTCATACCAACTGTGAAGCATGGAGGTGGAAGTGGTTTGAGGCTGCTTTGCTGCAGTAGGACCTGGACAGCTAACAATCACAGAATCCACCATGAATTCTACTGCGTATTAGATTGTGCTTGAGGATCATGTGAGACCATCTGTACGAAAATTAGAGCTGAAGCGGAACTGGACCCTGGAACACAACAATGACCCAAAACATATCAGTAACTCCACGAGGGACTGGCTGAAAAGTAGGAAATGGAGAGTCCTGAAATGACTGAGTCGAAGCCCAGATTTTAATCCCATTGAGATGCTGTGGGGTGATTTGAAACGGGCTGTACACGCAAGAAGCCCCTCAAACATCTCACAGCTGAAATAATTCTGCATTGAGGAGTGGGGCAAACGTTCTTCAGACCGATGTCAGTTACTGTTTGATGACTACAAGAAGCGTCTCACTGCAGTTATTTCAGCCAAAGGGGGTAACACTAGCTATTAGGGGGTTGGGTGTCCTAATTTGTCTTCAGTTAGAATATTCATTTTGGTAGAATTATATTTACAGAAGATTTTGAAAAGTCTTTTCTTCAGTTTTAATTGTTTAGTTATATTCCTATAGTCTCTCAGTATGGTTGAAATTGAGATTAAATATCTATATATCCAAAAATGTTACACAAATACACAGGCTTTCATAGGGTGTCCTAAATTTTTTCACATGACTGTATCTAGTTGTTTTCTGTTACAGAAAGGAAACTAACTGAAAACAAACAAAAAAAAACGAAATTATTTTAGTTATAGAACCTTATAGGGCACATGGCAAGAATATACAGTTACGGCGTTCGACTTGTAATCTGAAAGCCGCATGTTCGAATACGCGTTGCATCAAACATGTTCGCCTTTTCAGCCGTGGGGGCGTTATAATGTGATGATCAATCTCACTATTCGTTGGTAAAAGAGTAGCCCAAGAGTTGGCGATGGGTGGTGATGACTAGCTGCCTTCCCTCTATTAGGTTCTACAGACACACTACAAAAGTGCAGAATAATTATTACATTTTTTTAGACATATAACTTAGTAACCTTTCCGTCCCACCAAACATGTTCACTCGTTCAGCTGTCGAGGGTATTATATTGTGACGGTCAATCCCAATATTTGTTGGTAAAAGAGTAGCCCAAGAGTTGGCGGTGGGTGGTGATGACTAGCTGCCTTCCCTCTAATCTTACACTGCTAAATTAGGGACGGCTAACGCAGATAGCCCTTGTGTAGCTTTGCGCGAAATTCTAAAAATAAACAAACGATCTTTCCATTGGCAGTTTCAGCTCCACTCACTCTCCCTTTTCCTTTGCATAAGAAACTTGAATCACATAATACTTTGACCCATTAGGGTTAGCAGGCAGGATGCTCTGTTCGCAAGCTGCAGGTAGATGGTTTATTCATTTATATATTCGAAGCTAATACAAAGCTACAGAATGAACTATTTGTCTCTGCTCACCACGGGTATCGAAATCCGGTTTCTAGCGTTGCATGTTCGCAGACATTCCGCTGTACCACTGGGAGGGCGCAGGTAGATTGATCGAAATCCATCAGCGAACTTGCACCTTTCAGCCATGGAGGCGTTATAACTTGGCGGTGGGTGGAGTTGACTAAGTACTTTATATCTGGTCTATGGATTCGAAATTATAACTACCACAAACGACCCCTGAGTAGTTGTGTGCGAACTTCAATAAAAACAGATAAATCGACCATTCAGCTGGTAAGTCCTCTGATGCAGCTCTAGTGAAATGCTTTATTTCTGCTCATAGTGGTACCAGAAACTAACACTGAAGTACAGAAAAAAGGTTTGTAGGCGTGTCTTTCATTTTGTATTGTTTTCTGTTAATCTATTGTCCTTTGCAGAAAGTTGTTGTAGTGCAAACCACGATGTTGTATCATAATGCACAATGGCAGCTATCAGACTGTGTAAGTGGTAGAAAGATGAAATAGACACTCGTTTCTTATCAGACTTAGTTTTAATATAATCTTCAGTCATAATAAAAATATTTTTTTTCAATGCTGGGTAGTTGCACTATAAAATTTGACAACTTTAACACAGTTAGAAAAACAACTAAAAATCACATAAATAATAATTCATTTACTAACGGCATTCTGAGGGTGAGTTACATCTTAGGGCAATAAGTAAGTAAAGTCCAAGAAAGTTTTAATTTTTTTCATTTGATGGTAATAATTATCATTTTAATTGTCTTAAAAATTCAATGTCACTGGCTTCCAATTCAGAATGAAACTGTTTTCGTATAGAGTTTTGTCATAAATGGCTACAGATTCAACATGTTCAAATCTCTCGTAAATATTTTATCGACGGTCCAGATCCACAAGGAGCAAATTACTTTAAAGTTGATACACAGATGTATTTAATATGATGGGAATACTAGCTAGCTCTATTCTTGTTTGGCCTAACGCGGTTTACTTTTCACAGGGGAAGGTGAAGATATATTGTTCTGGCAAAAATAGTGAGGCCCGAAGTTAGTTTTTTGAAGTTTTACGGTTTGTTATGTTCAAAACCTGTGGATTTTCGGTCAAATTCCGTAGTTTTCCGATTAATAAGCATTCATCACAATTATAACTTCCAAGGCTTATAGTATACTGACTATAGCTGACCAACAATAATAAGTTGTCTCTTGGCATCTTGTGATGGCTTAGTTTTGTATACCAATCACGCGAGATTCTCGAACATTCAAATATGTTCGAAGACACGTTAGTACTTTCGTAAACTACGTATTGTTGTTTCTTGCTCTCGAGAATCTTCTACATATTTAGAGAACGGGAGGCATTTACGCAATACACATCCAACAATAAATGTCACGTGCATAAAAATACTATACTAAAACAAACGTAAGTATTAAAATAAATGTATACCAGTAAAGCTATTACAGGACTTACAATGCCAGAATTCAGGATTCGATACCTGTGGTTGACAGAGCTTAAATAGCCCGTTGCGTTTCTTTGTGCCTAACTTCAAAAAAACAAACAAACATACTGATTAAATAAATCATTTCATAGTCTGCGCATATAATTTAGAAAGTTATGTTGTCCAAAGATTTAACGCCGTATGAAAAAAAATATATCACTAATCAAAGAGAGTAAAAAGTATCTTATTTTGTTTAGAGGTTCATGAATAGATGTGAAACTAAAATACTCTTAAATAATTCATTTGGAACAATAAAATTAAGAAATGAACTTTAATGTTTTTATGTGAAAATTAGTAATTAATTTTATGGTTTCTTTTTTGTACTTGCTACTTTGAAAGCTTGACTTTCTCTCTGCTTATGATATTTACACCACTACAAAAATAAACCTCTCTTTTGCTTACCATCCTTTAATTTCCTTCGTTTGTTTTGAATTTCGCGCAAAGCTACACGAGGGCTATCTGCGCTATCCGTCCCTAATTTGGCAGTGTAAGACTAGAGGGAAGGCAGCTAGTCATCACCACCCACCGCCAACTCTTGGGCTACTCTTTTACCAACGAATAGTGGGACCGACCGTCACATTATAACGCTCTCACGGCTGAAAGAGCGAGCACGCTTGGTGCGATCGGGATTCGAACCCGATCCCCTCGGATTGCGAGTCAAACGCCTTAACGCGCTTGGCCATGTCCGGCGTAATTTCCCTTATAAATAAGGATTATAATCATAAGAATCAGTAAATTAATTGATGTATTGTGTTAACTTTCAACTCAAAATGATATTTTGTGCTTTGATTTCAGGAATTTCAAAGTTTTGGTTGATAAATATTCTGTGTCAATATTATTTTATTTTCTTTGGAATCCGCAACAAAGAGATGAGATGAGTATATATGTAAACCTTTTGAGCATTGTATCTTGAGTTGTAAGCATTATTTCAAGTACATTTAGTTATATTCCTTCAATACTGGCAAACAGGTTAGAAACGGGAAAAGTTAAAAGTGGAACAGTCATTGAAAATTGAAATGTGGTACCAAATATAATGTTCCTGTCTTCACTTACACTTTGGAGGAGGAAAGATTATAAAATTTAGTGTTGTTTATTCCGAATGAATGCTGTAACTTTTATGTGTGTTTTTTTTGCTTTCTCTGCAAACTTAAGTTATATTTATTATTAATTTCTCTCCTTGCGACAGACTATTACAGCATATTAACTAATGTATTCTGTGTGTGTACTATAAAACATTGGACCCGACATGGCCAGGTGGTTAAGGCACTCGATTCGTAATCCGAGGATCACGGGTTCGAATCACGATCGCACCAGGTATACCCGCTCTTTCAGCCGTGGGGGCGTTATAAGGTGATGATCAATCCCACTATTCATTCATAAAAGAATAGCCCAAGAGTTTGCGGTGGGTGGTGATGACTAGCTGCCTTCCCTCTAGCTTTACACTACTAAATTTAAGGACGGCTAGCGCAGATAGCCCTCAAGAAGCTTTGCGCGAAATTCGAAACAAACTATAGAACTCTTAATGTTAAAAAAAAAGATGTATCTATTAATAATGAAAGAAATAACGCAAACAATTTAGTTGATAGAAAAAATGGCGCACTTGAACGTGTAAAATATAATGAAAATTTTAAAACGATTTAAGACACTTGAATTAAACAACAAAGTACTTGTAAATCATACTGTACTTTAGTGAGCTTATTGTTCTAAAATTAGCTGCACCGAAATTTGATAAAGGAAATCTCTTTAAAGAATATCTAAAAACTCAGTTTACTGAGCGCACTTGAAGCTTTTATCTACTATGTAGTTTTCTATAATATACATTCTTAGCTAATGAAGGCTTTTTAAGTTATTTAAGGTCCTTATTTTCGTAACGTTATTCAGTGGGTGTTTTAAATTCTACCAAATAGTACAACTTATTGGCCGGACTTTATATTCAATACGTTTTTAAATGATTACTTGAATTTATGAGTGTTCATAGTATCTGTAGCTCAGCAGCTGTTTATCTTTCAAAATGCCCCAATGAATTCATTTAAACGAGACTAAATACGCTTATAATGCTGGGCTTTGAGCTCTCTATAATACTTTTGACATTAGCTTTTGTAGAATCATTGAAAGTGCTAACTTAAGTGTATTAACTGCATCATACCATTATGCTGAAAGTGTTAATGATAAAAATATGAATATATTCTTATCGCTAGTCAGGATATAATTTACATGATAAAACATATTTGTAAACATAAATGTTGGCTTTTGTAGTAACATGGGGAATGTATGATTATTATATTAATTTTTAGAAAAATGTTTCTTCAGATAGCATTTTATATTTTAAATTGTTTTGCACTCCAAGTGAATAGGCTAAACATTATAGTCACCAACCCCAAAACTTCTGGCATAGCTATCTTTATTTTATAATTGCTGACCAAAGGTATAGCAATTGACACTTGTTGTTGTTGTTGTTTTGAATTAAGCACAAACCTACACAATGGGCTATCTGTGCTTTGCCCACCACAGGTACCGAAACCCGGTTTTTAGCATTGTAAGCCCGCAGACATTCCGTTGAGCGACTGGAGGGCAGCAATTGACACGTCAAATCAATCTTTATTATTTTAAGCTTGAAAACGAAATACAACACCTATTTTTTTCTGTGCTCTCACATAGTTGGTTAACTAAGCAAATTGTAAAATAATCTAGAAACTAAGAACCTATATCTTTATAATATAAAAAATGACAGTAACAATAGTTCCGTGCACCGTTCATTGTTATATGAATACTATATTATAATAGGCAGAGAACCTAACTTTTCTCCAATTTAAATAATTTTATTTGATGAACACGTCAGGGACGTTTAGTACCAGTCAAAACACGAGCTCTCCTCCCTACAATTATGTTCCACTACCTTTGCGAATGCACAGTCTAGGTACTATGGAACCATCTCTGATACTGAGTACAGGGAAGAAACCAGTCGGCAACAACCATTTTTACTTTGTTATCATTAATAATTGTGTAATTTTTATTTACGTTTATTTTGAACATTACCTGCCCTATTCATATAACATAACTCTAGTACCACTAATTCTATTTCTGCTACACACCTGAGACACAGGCTTTTCTCGCTCTAATACATTCTGAAGTTTCTCTAGTGACAGCGATCGTTTAAATTTATTTCAAATAACATCCGTCATTTACATTGTTTTAAATGACAAGATGTATTTATTTAACGAAACTCCAGGCTATCTCGAGTCTGAATGGTACTTACGTACGCGGGGAGGGTTGAGCTCATGTAATTATAGCGCAACTACTTATGACATTTAACGTTTTGTACATAGTGTGCATACTTCTGATGAATCATTGACACTTTTTGGTTTCAAATTGTCACATACAATGGCTTCTGTTAACAGTTTATAATTTGAAGACCGAAGCCATATTGTTACTGTCACGTTTTGTATGCCGGATTCTTTACAGTAGGTGCTTGTGACTTTTTGACAATAAATGTAAACAATAAACACACAGTAACACGATCCACTTGTTTCACAATAAATTTAAACAATAAGCACACAGCAACACAGTCCACTTTTTTCACAATAAATTTAAATAACAAATATACGGCAACACTGCACACTTGTTTTGCAATAAATTTGAACAATAAACATTGAAAATGCTAAGATGTTATTTCGGTAATACATACCTGTACGTTTATGATAGCCAATGATTGAAAAAGTTAATATGCTATTATTGAACAGAATTGTTTAAACTATCAATAAGAGTTTTAAAATAATAACTATTCTGTATGTAGATTACACAGTACTTTATTATAATAAAACATGTATGTTTATGATAATTTAATTCTAGCATTCCATGCACTGTTAGAACGTTATGATTATTTGTTGATCATTCATTTGATATTTTTTGATTTTATGTTGATACCCATGCAACTCTCTAAGTTACATTTAATGCAAAATTGTTTCCAGATTTAATCTCATAGCACCTGATATACACAAATTTTCTAAGAAGCATTTTCTCCGACCTCCATAACACTAGTATACTTTGCATGTTCATTACGTTTCGCACAGTATGTGCTGGGTATTGGTTTAACAAATTACAAATCGACTTTCAAACATTTTACATACTGACATTCATGGTATTATATATCATACGTTAAATACTACATGGACTGTTAGATGTCATACTTCAAATATCTACAAATATACGAATCGTTTAGTGTGTATAATCGATAAAGTAAATACTGTTCGTTCAGGAAAGCTGAAAGTTCAAAATATAGACATTTGTGAATACGTTACTAAGCCTCTTAAATGTTTCCACACCAGATCAAGCTGTTCAGCCTGTTTGTTTGTTTTGAATTTCGTACAAAGCTACTCGAGGGCTATCTGTGCTAGCCGTCCCTAATTTAGTAGTGTAAGACTAGAGGGAAGGCAGCTAGTCTTCACCACCCACTGCCAACTCTTGGGCTACTCTTTTACCAACGAATAGTGGGATTGACCTTCACATAATAAAGCCCTCACGGCTGAAAGGGCGAGCATGTTTGTCGCGACGGGGATGCGAACCCGTGACCCTCAGATTACGAGTCGCACGCCTTAACACGCTTGACGATCGATCAGCCTGAAAACCTAGACTTAAAAAAATACGAACTAATTTTCGAAAAAAATCTGAATTACCTACTCCAGATTTTAAACGTAAATAAATAAATAAAGTTATTTCTAGACCAAGTTTCATTTATCGTTATGAATTAACTACTCTAGGTTTTCTTACTGATAATAAAAAAATCAGATAAATAAATCATATGCTTTATTTTATAACAATTCTTGCTAGATCTTTGGATAAGGCTATTCACACGTCAAAGGGATACCAAATGATAGTTTGTCTATTCGTCTAAAAATTGGTGCACAACTCGAGTCTTGTAGAAAAACGAGATTTTCTTTGGGTGGTTGTGACTGTCTGGGAGCAGCGAAACTCAATAATATAGAGAGGAGGTAATATATCACCATGTCCACCAACTAAAAGATGAAAGCAAAATTGATCAATGACGTTATTTACTTTAGATCGATTTCACTTCACAATTTAAATTACTAAAGAGATTAAGAAACTCATGTTCTACCGTCTGAGCTAATCCAGCCGGTGTTCAATTCATGTGGACATCTACAGAGTCTCTCAGCAATCCACAGAATGAATATTTAAAATATCATTTAGTATTCGGCTGCCACCCAAATAATCAAATTTTTCTTTGTTAATTAAATTTTAGAAAAATACTCGTCACGTAATTACTTCTAAATAATAAGCCTCTTATCCACAATTATTTCATTTCTGAGTTTTAAGCCTAAACAGCATTTAAGGGAATATAAACCTAAATTCCAAAATTTTCGGTGACACAATATGCATAGTTTTAACGTTAAGAATAATTATAACGTAAAAACTAATTATTCGCAGTTTAATACCCGCAGGTTAACATCTTTTAATTATAACCTAACGTAACGTTTTGGGTCAATATGGGACCTGTTGGTACGTTTTGTTTGTTCCACACTCTAAACTAAATGATTTAGAAAACATAAGGAACTTAAAACCAGCTCTTATCATTAATATACTTATAAAGCTTTTTCTTAAACTCATTTAAACTTACTGCCTCCACAACATCTAAAGACAACCCATTCCAAGAACCTACCTTACTGTTTGAAAAATAAAAGATGACCCCTACACTGCTAAAATGTTAAATATGAAAAATATGACGTATGAACACTATTAACTCCTTTTACAAGCTCCTACACTTCAATCAGATACATCCTAACCTTTCTTTTTCAAGAAAAACAATATGAGAGATTTCGGTGTCTCCTCATATGACAAGCTCTCCAACCCAGGCACTATTCTAGCAACTCTTCTCTGAACCATTTCCAAAAAGGTTATGTTTTTCCTAAATTAAGAAGCACAAAAGTGAATACAATATTCCAAATGTGGCTTAGCCAGTTACACGTTCAAATAAATTATGACATCTTTAGACTTGTATTCAGTATTTCTAGAGATAAACCCTTAAGTCCTATTTGCCCTACTACTAGCAACAACACACTCCTTGGATGGCTTAAGAAACTGATCAAACTTTACACTAAAATCTTTATATTTTATGATGGTGTTAAATTTATTCCCATCCAAATTACGCTTATAATTTAATTTACGATACCACACATGTATTATCTTGAATTTATAGTTAAAACTCCACTGCTATTTACACTGCATGGCCAAAGATATGTAGACACCCCTTCTAATTAGTGGTTTCGGCTATTTCAGCCACACTCATTGTTAACAGGTACATAAAATCAAGCACACAGCCATGCAATCTCCATTGATAAACATTGGCAGTAGAATGGGCCGTACTAAAGAGCTCAGTGACTTTCATCGTAGCACTATCACAGGATGCCACCTTTCTAACAATTCAGTTCGTCAAATTTCTGCCTTACTAGAGTTGCCTCGGTCAACTGTAAGTGCTGTTATTGTAAAGTGGAAACGTGTAGAAGCAACAACAGCTCAGCCACGAAGCAATAAGCCACATAAGCTCACAGAACGAAACCGCCGAGTGGTGAAGCTCGTAGCAGGTAAAAATCGTCTGTCCGTAGCTGCAACACTCACTACAAAGTTCCAAACAGCCTCTGGAAGCAACATCAGCACAAAAACTGTTCGTCAGGGGCTTCATGAAATGGGTTTCCATGGTCAAGCAGCCACACACAAGCCTAAGATCACCATGCACAATGCCAAGCGTGGGCTGGAGTAATGTAAAGCACACCGCCATTGGACTTTGGAGCAGTGGAAACGCGTTCTCTGGAGTGATGAATCACGCTTCACTATCTGGCAGTCTGACGGACGAATCTGGGTTAGGCGGATGCCAGGAGAACTCTACTTGCCTGAATGCATAGTGCTAATTGTAAAGTTTTGTGGAGGAGGAATAACGGTCTGGGGCTGTTTTTCATACTATGGGCTAGGCTCTTTAGTTTCAGTGAAGGAAAACCTTAATGTTACAGCATACAATGACATTCTAGAGAATTGTGTGTTTTTAACTTTGTGGCAACAGTTTGGAGAAGGCCCTTTTTTTGTTTCAGCATGGCAATGCCCCCGTGCACAAAGTGATGTCCGTAAAGACATGGTTTGCCAAAGTCGATGTGAAAGAACTTGACAAGCATGCACAGAGCCCTGATCTCAACCCCATCGCACTCTTTTGGAATGAATTGGAACGCAGACTGCGAGCCAGGCCTTCTCGATCGACCTCACTAATGATCTTGTGGCTGAGTAGGAGTGAATCCCCACAGCCAGGTTCCAAACTCTAGTGAAAAGCCTTCCCAGCATAGTGGAGGCTGTTATAGCAACAAAGGGGGTGACCAACTCCATATTATTCTCCATGGTTTTGGAATGAGATGTTCAAAAAGCACATATGGGTATGATGGTCGGGTGTCCATATACCTTTGGCCATGTAAGGTATCTAACTTTCAATCTTCTGGTACCTGCCTACTCTTTAAGGACTGGCAAAAATAGTAGTATGCGATTCACATATCCAGTCTTTAACCTCCTTGAAAACCTTGAGGAAATATCATCTGGTGTAGGTAACCTTATCATCATTTGAAACTTCCTTACTTTTTGTTAACCAGCTAAAGTTAATGGTATCACCTTGTTTGATATCACTTCCATTTACCAACTGTTCAAGACGCGGAATATTTCTTAAATCTTCGTCACTAAAAACCTAGGAAAAAGTAAAATTTAACGATCCAGCCATCCCATAATCATCAGATACTAGCCTTCCTTCATCCCCCCTCAAGAGTCCTAACATCTTATTTATCCTTAATTAATTTAAATAAATCTTTAATGTTAATTTTACATATGATGTTCTAATTTCATGTTTCACCAACTTTCAATAATCTTCTAACTCTCTTGCTATACCAGTCAATTAAAATTTATTTATTTTACGATGTGTTTCTTTAATTTTTTTTCTCTTAAATACTTTACGCGCCAACCTGGTTTTTTACTTGCAGCTAATTCCAACATCTGATTATTGTCTCATAAATAACTCATCTGCCCAATTCGCAACAGATAGCACTTGTCGCAGACTTTCAAAATTTTTATTTTTGAAATTTGTAACCAAAATATTTATGTCTCTTATATCCATATGCAGCAACACATCAAATCTAATGAACCAATGATCACATGCACCCAGATGTTTTCTCTCGATCATTCCTATATTTGAACTTAACAATAACTCTAAAATAGCACTGTTTCTAGTAGGTTCCTTGACTAATTGGTGAAGAGATCTATCGTGAAGAGTTTCCTTAAACATTTCTCTCTCATGATTTGACTCGAGCATTTCCAATTCTATATGCTTGAAACAAAAATCACTCATAATTATGACTCCATTAAGAGCTGAAATTCTAATCTCATTGTAAAGTTTCTCAGTAATTTAGTCAGTATCATTTGGTTATCTGTAATAAATTCCCACTTAAAGCTTTTTCCCTTTATATCCACTGACAGAAACCCAAATGGATTCAATCTCCATGCTATTATTTTTGAAAACCTCAACTTTAACAAGATGTAACTCATATTTTACTCTTTAATACTCTAGCCCTATTAAATATCCTATGACCATGTAGTTCAAAGAAACATCTGTCATCAAAATAATCTCACCATGTTTCAGTAATTCTCGTTACATCAAAATTGTCATTCCTACGAATGCTCTAAAATCATGTATTTTATTTATTATAATTCTAGCATCACAATAGTAACAATTAAGCCTGTCCTTATAACCACTTCTATTCCCATTTCCTGTGCTTGACTATTCTCTGCCTCTTATTTATTTTGCATCTAGTTTTCCTGGCTGTCACCACTGTCTAGTCCTAGTTTAAAGCTCTCCTTGCAGCTGACTTAACAGCTTTAGCAAAGAAGCCAACCCTACCCTATTTAAATGTAAAACATCCATTCCAGAAATCTCCTTTCTTCCACTGAACATGTCCCACAAATCCAACCAGAATATCTGTTCTTCCATACCTACGAACCCAAGCCTAGCATTCAACCCACGTGATCTACTTATAATTTCATTCTCATAGTTAATTAATTATCATTTCGTCTCCACTGACTCCGTCTTCTGCTACAACCCACACACTCTATAAAAAATTGCACATTTTCAAAACTAGCTTCCTTAAACATAAATACCAGCCAAAGGTTCCCAAATAAGACTGATTCAGTGCACCCGTTAAACCTAACAAACTGTCAACACTTATTTTAACCATTACATTTATACTTATAACCAGAAAATAAATAATTAACAAAATACCAATAGTCTATTTTAACACTATTACTATTAAGCCTGACGTTTAAGAACCACTATTACTTTTTGATCACTAATTTATTCTCAGAAAAGTGTTTATCTTTACGTGTAATTATATAGAACTTAGAAAAAAAAACTTAATATTTTATTCAAATTAACAATATATGTAATGTTAACAATAAAATCTGCAAGGTTAAATAACTATCGTGAATATGTTAAAGTGTTGTTGAACTTGTTTTCAATACGTAAACAAGTGAAGAATTTATAACACTTTATTTTAAATGTTCTTTTGTGAGTTTACAAAAGTAGTGAACTTCCAATCATACTTAGCCTCAGTCACAACGAGGATAGTTATGATTGTAAGCAATAAGTGAGCAAAAAAAAAATTATAACTCATTCAAAATTCGGTTTCAAAAAACAAATTTAAAATACTTATAGAATACCAGGCAGTAGAATTACTTTTACAGAAGGTCATGGATGCCAGTAAAGGGGAAAGTGAGCAATAAAAACTGATGCGGATGTCTTAACTGTAAACTTATAACTGTGTTACATTTCCATAAATAATTTATGGTAGTACCGACAGGGGGATTGTTGTTGTTTGTTATAAAGCACGCAGCCACGCAAAAGTATCTCTGTGCTCTGCCCACACGAGTATCGAAATCTGGTTTCTAAACCTTTAAGCCCCCACACATACCACTGTACCGGTAATACAAAGTTACATAATGGGTTATCTATGCTCTGCCTACCACGAATATCGAAACAGAGGTTTTAAGAGTTATAAATCCTCACATATACCGTTGTGCCACTGTTCAGGGGATATTGAGAACTTAAAAAACAACAACAAAGGACATGATAGAATTTCAGGGATAACTCAGGCTTACCTGATTTAAATTGATTTCATAATAATTATAGTTTTATTTATTATTATTTAGACAGAAGCAGTCTTGTATTGGTACACTTAGGTAAATAGTTTCTTTATAGTTTCGCTTTTCTTGAAAAATGTATACAGACTCGATACACTTTCTTCCTGTTCTGCAAATCGATGATTCCCTGACTTACTACAAAAGGAAATTTGTTTCTAAGTGAAAATGTTCCACGTGTTTGGTAGCCCCTCCCCCAGTGGCTCAGCGATTTGTCTGCAGACTTACAACGCTAAAAACCGGGTTTCGATAACTGTGGTGGACAGAGCACAGATAACCCATTGTGCAGCTTTGTGCTTAACTCAGAACAACAACAACGTTTTTGCTAAATGAGTGGATGTCAAAACTGTTTTCTCTTGTCATTCATGAATATTACCACAGGAGTGTTTTTCAAACTATCGTAACTTAAATTCTTAAAACAAAACACGAATTATATGCGGAGAGATGATTTAATCTTTGGTATTGTTGCTTCTTGCTTTGATACAGCTTCTATGTGCGTTATATACAGGGTGGCCCATAAGTCCCTACCGATCCATATGTTATTATGTTATATTCAATTACGCATGTATTATAAATCTGTTTCTTTTTTCTCAGTGAAATATGGCCGATGTAAGTCCATTTACACTTGAAGAGCATGTTGTGACAAGTACGTGGATACTTATTACAAGAATGAGAGACAGCACACAGATACACTGGATACATAAGATACCCTGTACTTTCTTCTCCTGCCGATAAGAACAGTAGAAACTTATATAGTGTGATTTACGTTTTTACGACAGGTATTGACCATCCTTTCAATTTTCGTACTGGCAATATAATACTTAATATACAACTCAACTATAATATAGTATTTAAGTTGTATAATAAGTTTATTTGTTTAATCGCTTTTTAAACAATGAATAAGTTATTTAAATCATGTCCAATTTTTATCAGTTTTATGTTCCATATTATTAAAACTGACCTTTTCGAGATCTCGTCTAAATCAAAGCCTTAATATTTACAGAATTTAATCAATGTAACTTACTCTCCATGTATTAAAAACTTACTTCTTTATGAAACATTTTACCAAACAGTAACCTTCGTAAATACTGCACGAAAGTTCTTGCAATGGAGGTACAATCAATTAGTATTAAATTAAAGGACAGTGTTAAAATCGAGAGATACGCCCGGGATGGCAAGGTGGTTAGGGTGCTCGACTTGTAATCTGAGGGTCACGGGTTCGAATCGCGTCACACCAAACGTTCTCTCCCTTTCAGCCGTGCCGTCGTATAATATAACGGTCAGTCCTACTTGTCATTGATATAACAGTAGCCCTAGAATTGGTAATGGGTGGTGATCACTGGGTGCCTTTTCTCTATTCTTACACTGCTAAATTAGGGACGGCTAGAGCAGATAGCCTTCGTGTAGCTCTGTGCAAAATTCAAAAATAAACAAAAGTCGTAGTCATAGAGGTGCATTTTTCATAACGATTTGATAAATCCATTGTTACGTGCAAAATAAAAATACCTTTTGAAACAAATCAGATTATACTCCAGCTTCTAGGCATTTCTCTAAATATCAGCAAGTTATGTGATAAGTTAAATGAAATACATTCAAGTCACTTCATTGGAAACTTTCTTTTGTATTTACATAATTGAAGTTCTATATTTCCACTAAACAGTTTTTCATTTCGGTTTGTAAGCACTGAAATCAGATTGATATTGAGAAAATAATTTCTCATTAAACTTTATGTTTTTTTTATATATCTAGATATATATGGAATATTAATATTGAACAGTCAAGTAAAATAAAAGCAAATCAAAAGGAAAAGCTACATTAAAAACAACAAATCTAAACCTCTGGCTAGTGATAATTTGTCATAAACAAAAACAAACCCAAATAAAAATAAAAAACGCTGTACGAATCGAAAGGATCCCCAAGACGCAGGTTATAATGTAGTCTAGGTGCTAGAGGTGACTAAAAGTTGTGCGAATCGAAAGGATTCCCAGGACACAAGTTATAATGTGGAATATGAAATGTAATCTAGGTGCTGGAGGTGACTAAAAACTGTACGAATCGAAAGGATCCCAAGAAAGAATCCATATTGTGGAATATAAAATGTAATCTAGGTGCTGGAGGTGACTAAAAAAGTAATACCCACATTGAAGTGAGGATACACCGTCTGTCTTAACCTTCGTTCACAAATCTTACGAGAAGTATAAGATAATTAAATAATAAACTAATTATAAGAAATAGATATTAGGAGAGCGAGTTGTGGGTGCAAGCGGTGAATGATGATATAGGTGTAAGACGTTGAGGGCGATTTTATATATTTTATATATTATATTTTATGTAATAGAATTATGAAGTATTTGACAAAAATAAGTTAAAAAGTACTAGTTGATGTAAAAAGGCTTAACTGTTAGCGTGTCCATTTTAAAGAGTTAATATTTTTAAAGTATTGCGTTCCTATTTAATAGTTACCATCTGATTTACATCTGATTTTCTAAACACTTTTTTTCACATATCATTCTATTGCTTCCCATTCTGTTTATAAATTGACTTCTTTAAAAACATAGTTTTTCAAAACAGTTTGAACCTTTATTTGTTTTAAAATTACAACTTTAAAAGGTGTGAATTCTCACTTTGACAACAGTTACCAACCACGTTCTTTTGTTTTCTTAGTATATAAGAAACGTTTGGATCTGAATGTAATAAGTGAGGAGTTAGTATTGTTTCTGTTATATTATTCTAAAGTAATTGCCAGATACATTTTAAACATGAATCTCTGTAATTACGTGGTTTAGTTATACTGCAAGTTAGTTTATCTAACTGTGTTGCTTTGATAATTAAATATTTAGTTTTAAATGATTTCTAAATCAAATGTTTTGTGATATCGTGAAAAATAACCTAAGAGCACAAAGCACGAATTTCCTTACCTTTAAATTTCTTACTTAATGTTTCATGTTTAACAACAGCTCCTATAGTATACATTAAACAATGTGTTAACAATAAATATGCTAATCATCAAAGAAATTTCAAAACAGCATCCTACAGATTAAGACAATTTTATGTCTGAATTTAATCGTATAATCTGGGGAGAATATGAAACACTTACCGCTAGATGACAGCACATTATATATTTATATATTTTTTTATTTATATTTATATATTTATATTTTTAAATTTAAAAATTATATATTTTTGTACAGAAATTGAATTTCAGGTTGCACAATTTTAGAACGTCTGCTAAACAACAAATAAAGACTGTACTATACTAAATGCAGGATATACAATAACGATGATGAAACTATATTGTACAAGATAGTGTTCGAAAATAATTAATTTTTTATATATTTATAAATACCTACTTAAGCCATTTCTTTATGTTCAGAAGGAAATAAATCCTCCAAAGGAAGTATTTGTTTCTCTTTAATTAAGTATGGCCAGAGGGTTAATGTATCCGACTCGTAGTCCGTGGGTCGCAAGTTCGAATCACTGTCACACCAAACATGCTCGCCCTTTCAGCCATGAGGGCGTTATAATGTTACGGTCAATCCAACTATTCATTGGTAAAAGAGTAGTCCAAGAGTTGGCGGTGCGTTTTGATGACTAGCTACTTTCCCTTTAGTCTTACACTGCTAAATTAGGGACGGCTAGCGCAGATAGCCCTCGTGTAGCTTTGCGCGAGTTTCAAAACAAACTTAACGGATAATTTTATAATACTGATGCTGGTGCCATATTTTCTTCGTTTTTTCTGAAGACATATGTAACATATAAAAATTATATACAACGTGCTTACGAATACATTTTAACAACTCTGAGCTAGCAGACAAGTTGGAAATATGGATAGATGGCGAGAGGTATTATGTTTTTCTTATAGCAAAGCCACGTTGTGCTATCTGCTGAGTCCACTGAGGGGAATCGCGCTCCTTATTTTAGCGTTGTAAATCCGTAGACTTATCCCTGTATCAGCGAGGGACAGGCAAGAAGTGTATCAAGAACCATGTTTTCATTAAACAGTGTATATTTATTGAAGGAATATTGTTCAACAGAATTTATATAAAGTAGAAGTAATGTGAGTGAATTATATAAACTGGCAGTTCGAGCTACGAAACTTTCTCATCGCAAACAATAAAACTTTTTTAATTAAGCATTGTTTAATTTTATTGTTTTCATCATACCATTTCAACAAAAATAAACAAATTAACACATTTTTGTTGTTATTTGTACAAGTTTAGTTGTTATAACTTAATGAACAGACGGTTGACAGGCTACTTCCATCAATTTTGGCCACCACACTTCTCCTGACTTCGTTTTTGAATGTGAAGGGCTTATGAAATTATTTTACAACAGAACTTTGTTCAAGTAATTTCTGGTGAAATGTTAAGTGTTGTAGATTTCTTATTTTGAGTTTCGCGCAAAGCTACTCGAGGACTATCTGCGCTAGCCATCCCTAATTTAGCAGTGTAAGACTAGAGAAAAGGCAGCTAGAGTCATCACCACCCACCGCCAACTCTTGGGCTACTCTTTTACCAACGCATAGTGGGATTGATCGTTACATTATAACGTCCCCACGGCTAAAAGGGCGAGCATGTTTGGTGCGACCAGGATTCGAACCCACGACCCTCGGATTACAAGTCAAACGCCTTAACACACTTGGCCATGCCGGGCCGACGTGTTGTAGAAAACATAAAATTTGATATACTGTCTACTAATATTATTTCCAGAAGACGGCTTGTTTCAATTTTTGTGATGATTTACGCACGTAGGAAAAATATTTTGCACATATATTTGTTAAACGGTTCACACAATAGATAGTTTAATACATCCAAACTGACACTACACCCATCCACCCTTTCTAGAAAAACAAGTTTGTGAAGGGAATTATTAAAGCTACTTTTTTTTTTACTTTTCCAAATAAGTTAGTTTGAACAAAATATTCTCTGTTTTTAATATGGAGGTAAATGTTAACGTTTAAAATGAATGAACAACCGAGACTATATACATACACATACACGTAAGTAACTTATGTTCAAATATATTATAATTCATTGACGTTCGCATAGAGAACTAGCCTTCAAAATTATCAATATTACAGCACTTTCCCGTTTCTTTTTAACAGATATGTGTAAACGGGACAAAAATCGAATAAAATCTTTTTCTATAACATGTTCTTCAGATATCTCTAATAATGGCAAATATTAGAGACAAGAGATTTTGTAATACAAAAACAATGTCTAGATGTTAAACCTCCAAGTGATGCAAACATTTTAGGAAAGATAAGAGAAAATATGATTTGTCAACCTTATATATTTATCTTCCTAACCTTTATATATTTTTAACATGCTCGTCCTTTCAGCCATGTAGGCGTTATAAAGTTACGGTCAATCACACATTCGACAATCCCACTAAGAGAGTAGCCCAAGAGTTGGCGGTGGGTTGTGATGACTAGCAGCCTTCCCTTTAGTCTTACACTACTAAAGAAGGGACGGCTAGCGCAGATAGCCCTCAAGTAGCTTTGCGCGAAATTCAAAACAAACCATATTTTTTTTTTGTGTGTGTAATTACATTTACATACGAAGAGTGCATTCTAGAATACCTATTACGGAATTACTTTAGTACATGTGACAAAATGTGAAGTTATAATTAGCAGTGTGATAACCTTACACTTAAAATTAACGGAATAAGAACGACTCGAAAACAATGACCTCTCAGTGATGGTCAGTGATATGGAAACATCCAAAAACGTTCCGAGCATTACATATCTTCATATCTATTGACATCTTCCATAACAAATCGTGACAGATCTGGGAATCGTTGACGTTATGTCATTATTTTGCATAATAAAAATGACTGATTAAAAACATTGTAAGTTGTCAATTATCTGGAAATCAAAATATGCGTGTTTTCTTACACATTGAAAAATTATTATAGGATGACGTTATACATTGTACAGTATATTATGTAAAGTTTAATATGGATGTTATTATTATTATTCTCTAGACTTTCTATATTTTACGTTGCATTTTGTTCGAATTTATTTTGCGTTAACCCATTTAATGACATTTTAAATAGAATAAAACTTAGGCAAAATATTTCGCATTACATAAAGTATTTCTTGTAATGATTTCAAATTTCACAATTTACGCTTCAAGAGGGTTTCTATAACAGATATGTTGTTTATTTTTTATTTTATTATTTTTGTAATAAAGAAACCTGTTTCTGGTGTTATAATAACGAAAATACTAATTGTGGTTGGTTTCATGTAACATGATTTCCTTTGATGATTTACTACATCAGAAGTTGTGTATTTATTTTTATATAATACATGTTTTATTAATATTATTCGAATTAAATGCTTCAAAGGAGACAATACATATGTACTACAGTGGATTTTTTGTTTTAGTTCTCTCGTTTTAGTTTAAAATAAATATTTTTACTATCATTTTGAGCCGGCATGGCCAGGTGGTTAAGGCACTCGACTTGTAATCCGAGAGTCGCGGATTCGAATCGCCGTCACACCAAACGTGCACGCCTTTTGAGCTGTGGGGACGTTGTAATGTAACGGTCAGTCCCACTATTCGTCGGTAAAAGAATAGCCCAAGAGTTGATGGTTCGGTTGTGATGACTAGGTGCCTTCTTTCTGGTCTTACACTGCTAAATGAAGGACGGCTAGCGCAGATGGACCTCGAGTAGCTTTGCGTGAAATTAAAAGAAACACACTTAATTATTTTAGTTTATATGATATGGATTGAATTTCGCGCGAAACTACTCGAGGGCCATCTGAGCTAGCCGTCCCTAATTTAACAGTGTAAGACTAGAGGAAAGGTAGCTAGTCATCACCACCCACAGCCAACTCTGGGGTTAGTCTTTTATTAAAGAAAAGCAGGATTGATCGTAACATTATAACGCCCCCACGGCTTAAAGGGCGAGCATGTTTGGTGTAACGGTGATTTAAACTCGCGACCCTCCAATTACGAGTCGAGTGCCTTAACCACCTGGCCATACCGCACCTATTATATGATAAGAATATCTTTAGTAAATACGAAAATACACAAGTATATCAAAGTTTTATTGTCCTGCTTCCAACAGTAGTTTATATGTCCACAAGTTGTATATGTATTAAACGGTTTCTAATACGGTTCTACACTGATAAAGTTCATCTGTTCTGTTGGATCTTTCTTCATATTAAACAAAACATTGGGTTTTTGTTTCTTATTCTATTTTTGTTGTTAAAAATTTATTGGTACTTTGGTAAACGGTTTCTAGTTTATTTGTACAATATTTTAAAGTAAAATCAACCAAATTTGGTGCAAATATATTTTACTTGAGAATTTCACCTGGGTATAAGCTATAATTCTAAGATATTCCAACGTTAACACTTGAGATCCAATAACTGTGCTGGGTACAACAATGATAGCCCATTGTGTTGTTTTGGACATTAGAACAACATAAAAATATACGACAATTGTGCAATACCCTGATAGCTTAGTCCAAAAAAGACAAAAATCTGTAATCTTCTGTACAACAGAATATTTAATAAATATGCAAGAATAACATTCTTCGTATGATAGCACGTTTTGAAACACTATAGACCATTATATCATTTGTTTACTACCATTGTACAATTTCTGCGACCTGGAGACCAGTCCAATATAAAGGTAATAACACAGATACAATATTATTAAGCTATAAATGTGCTTATACAGAAATAGTGCTAGGAGATAAACTAGCATATAAGTTTCTCCAAATATATATATATTCAAGTTTGATAAAGCAAGAAACTCTAATTTCTAAGCTTTTCAAATGAACGATTTTAATGGGTGGACGTGGAATGGCTTACGATAAATGTTAGAAGCAGTGTAGATTTATATTTCCTAGTCTTATGTCACAACCGGCACAGTGTTTGTTTAGACAATAAAAAGCGAGTATGAAAATATTCCAGTTTCCTTCCTTACACGTTAAAACGGTGAGCCAGATGACAGAATCTTACAAGTAGAAGATAGTTTCATAGATGACGCTGTAAAACTGTAATTTTCTTAGCAAGGGAAACTTTCTCAGTTGAATATTTAACAGATTAAGAGTACACTCTAAACCACGGTTCCGTTTACAGTTTCGACGGGTGGTGGTGTAATTTCAACACCAATGGTTCCATGTATTGAAACTCTGATTTGTTCACCATCTACACGTTCATAATTATCTTCCTCATGACTGTATTGTCCAGTAGATGTAGCCTCTTCCGGTATTATTTCTGAATTAGGTTCTTGGTGTAAATCTTTCTTATGTTTCTCTTTCTTTGCTCGGAGCGAGCCACGAGTGAGAAATATCTTCTTTGTTGAAATTGGACTAGGTCTTATTAAGTAACTGCGAAAAAAAATTAAGACAGCAAATGCTGCTTTATTACATAAAATGCTAAAATATTAAATAACTTCTGTTAAATTTGAATAATGTTTATTGAATTAAGAAAATAGCACGTTATAATATATTCTAATATGAAATATACTTTAACTAGTCAGAACACAATCAGAAATAGTCATATATTATAATATGAAATGTAATTTAAATAAGTCAGAACAGATATTGATAAATATACTAAATCCATCTTAAAATATTCTGTGTCCATCTTGAAATGTTCGGCTATGTGAAAATTAAACTCGATTTTTATAACAAGTTAAGCAACAATAAATATCAACCCTGGTTTATATGTATAGCTTTTAACATATTTTCATTTGGTTATTTTTTGATGTAAGCATGACTTACACGATATCTCCTTCTTGAAGTTTTAGGTCACAGCTTGGGTTTATCACAACATAGGAGAGACTGTCTCTTTTTTCCGAGACATTATCTAGGTGTAGAAACAATTTCGTTATCAACGCATGTAACGATAACATAAAGTTTTAGGCTATATAAAAGTTGAGTACAAGATTATAAAATCATTAGCTATTAGATTATGAGTCATTGGGTTTTGAAGGTATCACGATAAAAATGAACGAAAACAGACAAGTTATCAAATTTAATAAACTACCTATAAACCTATTGTAGAACAATAACTTATTAACGTTTGACATCATAATTTCTGGTTATTAAAATATTATGTATTACTTGGAGTAATCATGAATTATCAGGTTATGAAATTATAAGTAATGATTCTTACCACACAAACACGGTGAGGAGATAAAACAATCGACTACCTAATTATGGAATCTACAGGTTATGAGGTTAAAAAAGCACAATGAAATCATAAGTTATTTATTTATCAACTTATAGGTTAAGTTACGAAAGTACGAATTATGATATAAATACATAAATATGTATGAACATATTTCAACGTAAGCTTTTAGTTGTCTTTATTAAAATTAAAGTGTGGTTTGAATTTAAAACCCAATCTATTCAATGGTGCCCCCAGTGGCTCAGCGGTATGTCTGCGAATTAACAACGCTAAAAACCAGGTTTTAATATCCGTTGTGGGCAGAGCACAGTTAGCCCATTGTGTAGCTTTGTGCTTAATTCAAAACAACAACAGCTCTTCAATGGATAATCTAGAGTTTAATATAATAACATATTTCATATAGCCTAACGGTATAACTGTAATCAAATCTTTAACTCAAACGACCCGGCATAGCCGGGTGGGTTAAAATGTTCAACTCGTAATCTGAGGGTAGCATGTTCGAATCTCCGTCGCAACGCACCAAACATGTTCACCCTTTCACCCGTGGGGGCGTTATGATGTGACGATCAATCCCACTATTTGTTTGTAGAAGAGTAGCCCTCGAGTTGGCAGTTGGTGATGAAGACTAGCTGCCTTCCCTCTAGTCTTACACTACCAAATTAGGGACGGCTAGTGCAGATAGCCCTCGTGTGTTGCTTTGCGCAAAATTCAAAAATAATACAATTAACTCAAATTTGGTACCCTATCGGAGAAAACGGAAAGCTTACACACTAACAAAGCTAACATTTGGAATTCGATTCTACGCAGTTGGCACAGAAGATAGCTCAATGTGACTTTGTTCTTGAAAAAAACAAACTTTTCAAATAGTTATATATAATACGATAATTACGAGCAAAAAAGTCAAATTTTATTTGTATAAGATAACAAAATTTGTCAAGAAGAAGAAATGATCCATGAATAACTAAATAATTGTCGAAATATTACAAAATTTATTCATTTTGCGTCTCATGTTGCTGGTCAACAAATATTATACTAGAACCGAGCCCTAGGAATTCTCTTTTTCAAGGGCCTGGCATGGCCAAGCGCGTAAGGCGTGCGACTCGTAATCCGAGGGTCCCGGGTTCGCGCCCGCGTCGCGCTAAACATGCTCGCCCTCCCAGCCGTGGGGGTGTATAATGTGACGGTCAATCCCACTATTCGTTGGTAAAAGAGTAGCCCAAGAGTTGGCGGTGGGTGGTGATGACTAGCTGCCTTCCCTCTAGTCTTACACTGCTAAATTAGGGACGGCTAGCACAGATAGCCCTCGAGTAGCTTTGTGCGAAATTCTCAAACAAACAAACAAAAACTCTTTTTCAGGCGTTTTTGATATATTTTCTTGTATGGTTTTGCAATTTAAACAATAATTTTCACTTTTTTTTCACCTAGAATAACATGTTACACCTTGTATATACTATATTTCTTGTTAATTTTGAATAAATCCAAAAAGTCAGTTTACATCAGATTAAAAAATTTGAAAATGAGTTTATTGACTTACACAGATCCTCGATTCAAGGAAAGGAATAACCAACAGTATTGATGTGTACTAGTCCATTGACTCTGTTGGGCTTGTATTGACTCTGTTGGACATGCATTACAGATAATTGAACAACTAGAATATCCATTTACTTCACTTTATGACTCTTCTAAATGAGTACTTAGGTGTTATAAATTATTTGTAGAATAACGGATGATTCATAATCACTTAAGGAAACCATTACAGAACCTTTAATTTCCCGCAATCGGATTATTACGATGATTCATAATTCGTCATTCACCGTTTAATATGAGCCCATAATCTATCATCAACTAATTAGTTTGGTTATGAACGAAATGATTCCTTTCGGTCCATACGTTAAGCACGAACGTATCTGGTTTTTAACATCTGCCTGTATCCAAAATGTTTAATATACACGCAATCTTGGTTTAAAGTACTGCTTGTAATTCATCCACAAAGTTCTATGCACCCTATTGACTTATATGGCAAAAAAATTGCGTTCGGATAATGACATTGCTTTTGATTATTGGAATATAAATAAATTGAACGAGTTTGAATTAGTTCTTTATGTTTCAAGGAATTACAACAATGAAGAATGAAATTTTGACATTCACCATTCTCAACTATAGTAATTAATTACGCTGTTCAATGTTGTTATTCCGGTTTGATTTTGCACAGAATTTCCTAATATATCTGGATTATTGGCAGGAGCAGGAATTCTACCATTAAATATATCAGAGAGAAGTCAAATATAAAAGAAATGTGGAAACTTACTTGAAACATCGAATTGGACAAACAAACCAGTTAACTATAAAAACACATTTTAATCGTTGGAGTGAACGTCTGTTCCTCAAAAACAGTTTCTCTTATCTCACATTGATAAAACAATATCATATGATATCGAAGCGTTGTAAAAAAACTTACAACCACGGTACAAATCTTAAAACATTTTCTTCCTGGACATTTATCCAGCAAACACAGTAAAATTTATTTCGGCCGCGTATATGACTGTGATCGGTATGTCTTCTATTCCCCTAAAGGGTTTGTTTTGGAATTTCGCACAAAGCTACTCTAGGGCTATCTGTTCCTAATTTAGCAGTGTAAGACTAGAGGGAAAGCAGCTAGTCATCACCACCCACCTCCAACTCTTGGGCTACTCTTTTACCAACGAATAGTGGGATTGACCGTCACATTATTAGCGCCCACCCGGGTGAAAGGGCGAGCATGTTTAGGTTCAATTCGCTGCAATGGACAGAGCAAATAGCTCAAGTTCGTTTTCTTCAAAGGGAGAAAACCTTTACTGCAATAAAGTACAATAAGGAAAGTCGTTTTAAGTCATTGAAAAATTAATATGAAGAAAAGTATTAGTGAGTAAAAATGAAACTTATTTTGAAATAGTTTATTACAAACCGTAGTCTTCTAATGGCAGTCCCAGGTTGAACATGCGTGTTCTCACCATATTACAGATCTCTTGTCGCTCCACGTCAGCAGCCAAGGCAGCCCTCTCACTGTCTAGCAACTCCAGCGACAACTAATCAATGAAAAAATTGTTCGACACATAAACCAGGAACGTATGTAATTACCAAACTGAAATTATCACTTACTTCCAACCAACACTTCTTACACTTCTTTCCACTACTATTTCACCGACTTTGTTAAAAAAAGTTAATTGTTTTCTGAAAAATATTCAATTTAAAAAATATAACAAAATAAGACATGCTCAGTTTTATTTTTTATGTGTTCATTCATTTCAGCGATGAAATTTTATAGCAGCGTTAAGTTTGAAATAACTTAGTAATGCTACAAATGTTATTACTGACAAGAAAGAAACTAATCTATTTATTTATCTTCGTTTTTCCGTCTTACAGAAGAAGCGTCCGATAATGAACTCTGGGTTCGACATATTCCTATGGGCACCTCACATGTTGTAGAACAAAGCTTCTGGTAGAGACGGCCGTACGTTCTGATCCAAATATCTTCCTCTGTTATTCTAACCTTGTTTTGAAGTTGAAAACAAAATACGTGTTTTGATTATCTCACTTACATTCTGTTATCAACACAATTACAAAACACGATTGATCTTTTCATTCACTCTTTCTTCACAAACCTAAACAAAACAAGTATTCCTGAGTGATTATATATCCTTCTGATACTGTCCTTATTTTCCATTGATTCAATTTACAGATATCAATAACAATTGAATTTCACAAAACTTTGACATTAGACAAATGTCACTGGGCACTATAGTGTTGTCCTCGGACACCAGAATCAATACATTGAAGTTATATTATATCACCAAAGGTGCCGCTACATTGAAATGTATTTTAAGGATACCTAGACGCCAACATATTTTATTCTGGGTGTACATTTGTTCAAGAGGTGTGACTTATTTTTCACTGAGTTATATTATTGAAAGTCTGTGCGCATGGTTCCTGTTTACAAGCGCGTTTGTATTGTGTATGGGTAGTTGTAATATAAAAAACAAACATCTCTACACTCTGGATAAGTTTTCTGAGTTCACTATAATGTTGTTTACGTTATTTAAATAACCGAGACAGCTCAAGTAATATATGTAAACTAGGTGAGGTTTTACTTGAGTGTGCGTAAGTGTGTTTTCTTGCAGCAAAACCACATCGAGCTATCTGCTGTGTACAGTGCAGAAGTGTGCTGATAATTTATCAGACAAGTTACATTAGCCATTAAACAATAATGTGGGACAAGCTTCATAAAAACAGATACCTGCATTACAGTACACTAGTAATTAGTATTTGGCGTTCAAGTAAAACCCCTTTGGGAGACTCAGCAGATAGACAGATGTGGTCACGCCCCCTATTTGTTCGTGAAAGAGTATTCTTTTGTTGACGGTGATGACTAACTGCCTTCCCTCTAGCCTTTTACTGCTAAGTTAGTGACGGATAGCCCTCGTGTAGCTTCGCGCGAAATTCGAACTACATTTACATTTGATCAATATTTTCAAATCAACAAAAGACTACTTTTTTACCAACAAATAGGGTAACTGACCGTCGCATTATAACGCACCCATCGTTGCAAGGGCAAACATAGTTGGTAGGACGAGGATTCGAACCTGTTACCCTCAGGTTGTGAATCAAGTGCCCAAACCACCTAGTCACGCCGGTGCAAATGTAAATGTGAAGGAATGCACTTTTACTGATAATCACGGGTAGAATGTGGGCATATAACCTTTCACTTCATTGTGTAAGCTGTTTATTTACATACGGTAGATTTCCTAAAGGTACCAGCTGCCTTAATTTTGAACTGCTGACCAAAGAGAAAAATTAAATATGGCCTGCAGCACCTACCGCCAATTTTTTGGTTTCTCTTTAACAACGACCAGCGGGATTGATTATCATGTTATAACTTCTCCACAGATGAAACAGCAGGAATTTTGGTGCAGGGTTTTGATTCTGCATATTGTAAATCGAACATCCTAACCGCCAGAACTCGTCACATCGTATAAAAATTGAAAATTTCTAAAAACGAATCCTGTTCTCTATCACTTAACAACTAATGAAATGTTGTAAGTATTCATGCGACAAATTATCTTCCTCTCGAAATAACAACAATCACTACGTTGATTAAGAGACATTTCTTATATTTACTCAAATTAGTTTTTTGATAGAGAACCACAAGCCTCATTAGAAATAAAACCTAGTCTAATAAAATAAGTCATAGGCTTATTTAAAATATAATAAGTCAGAATATCAGTATTCGTTCTTAGATCAATACTTTTCGGAATGTGTTATATCGTATGACAGTTACTGTAAATAAAGTATACTAAAGTTCTGTTCTAGAAAAAAGGATTGGCTCCTTTTTACAATTAATCAAAATATCACTGATGAGAAGAGTGTAGGGCCTGTTATGGCCTGGTGGTTAGGACGTTCGACACACAATCTAGGGTAGTGGGTTCGAATTTCCATCCCCGAACTCGCTCTCTCTTTCAGCCATGTGTATGTGTGTGTGTATGAGGGGATTATAATGTGACGGTCAATCCCACAATTCGATCGTAAAAGTGTAGCCCAATAGTTGGCGGTGTATGGTGTTGACTAGCTGTCGTCCCTCTAGTCTATCACTGTTAAATTAGGGACAGTTTACGAAGATAGCCCTTAAGTACTTTAGAGAAATTCAAAACTTACCAAACCTAACGAAAGCCTACCTCCAGTGGTTCAGGTTACGATACCCGTGATGAACAGAATAAAGAAAGCCATTTCTGCACATTTATATTTTCCAAAAACAAATAAAACAAAACCTTAATTTATCAAACTTTGTCACGGTTTTATTGTATCTCAATCAAGATTGTTATGTAATATTTTTAAAATAAGCGATTATGAAAAGCTTAAAAAAATGTGTCCTAATTAACCAATTTTATAAAACCAAAACCAAAACTACACACACATATATATAGAGGGGTGACCAAAAAAGTTATCTTTTATTAGATAACAGAAAAAATGTGTAAAAGTATATGTGTTTAGAACACACTCGACGAGATCTTTTCAAATATGAGGTTACATCCTAATTTTAACAGTGGTTTTCGTAAATAACTAAATTGCTCATAATTTTAGTTACATTCTCATCAGCACATGTTGTGGTTTCTTAGACCTTCTTATTCCGCTCCCTGTATGTCGAGAAAAAAATTACTGCTAAAATATAAGGTTGTGTGAAATAAACAGATGCTTTATCCCCTGTTTCTTATTCCCCTGTTTTGAATGTTTATTAACCAATCATTATAAGAAATATTAACACAATATAAATGAGATAGATGGACTGGCCGATAAAGATAGGTTTGTTTTTGAATTTCGCGAAAAGCTACACGAGGGCTACCTGCGCTAACCGTTTCTAATTGAACAGTGTAAGGCTAGAAGGAAGACAGCTAGTCATCACTATCCACCGCCAACTCTTGGACTACTCTTTTACCAACGAATAGTGGAATTGAGCATCACATTATAACGCCCACACGGCCGAAAGGGCGGGAATGTTTAGTACAACGAGGATTTAAACCCGTGATCCTCAGATTACAAGTCGAACGCCTTAACCCACCTAGCCATGCTGGGCCTATAAAGATAGGTACCTACCGAAGAAAGGAAACCAGAACCTGGAGCTTGGTCGATTCCTAGGAGGAGTCTGATGAAGGTAATCATATAATCCTTTACGAAAGCCTAAAGATTAAAGTAATAATAATTACTTTTAAATCTATTCATGATTACAGAATACGTGTAAGTGAAAAAAAGGTTACGTTCTGAATAAAATAATTAATTATTTTTAAAATAAAAGTTGATATATTGTGTTACTTTGCCAATTTACTCTCCCTAAGTAATGTCAATACTTACCTTAATATTGTTAAAAAATAAGATAGTCATGAATGGTAAATTCATGGTAAAAAAATGGTAAATTATAATTTATCTCGGACGAGTCTCCCATTTACTATGTTATGTCTCACGATTTTAAATACCCAGAAATTTTAATTTTAATTTAGAAGTTAACTAATTATCAATATATATCATATTTATTATATTTGCCAGCAAGATTGATACACATAATTTTCTTTCGTATACAAACAACGATACAATTTATAATGACAGTTATTACAAATGATGATTTATATACAAAGGTTTTATAAAGTTACAAATTATACTGAGTCTTCTATCTAGTCTCAAACTGAATCTTTAATCAACGCTCACAAGAAGCTAACTCACAATACACAATTAACAATACAACTTACATACATTTCTAAATATATACTGAACAGAGAAAAACCTTGTCATTAAAAATAAATATATATCAGTAGATCCGTTACATATACCATTTGTGGTAACTGCATTGAAAACTATAAAATATATTTTAACATTCAAGATTAAATACTTTAACCAGATTCGATAGTATTTTTAACTACACAATAATATACTGTGTTTACTGAAAGTGTGGCAAAATGCGAGGCTGCTAATTCTCACGCAATATTTTAAACACAAAGTAAAGTCTCGTGTTTGTAATGTTTACCCTACCGCGTGATTTACGTACTGCATTCTATATATATGTAAAAACTGGTGGTTTGGGTTGATAATTTTTTTTATGAAGAGAAGCGAAAAACGTTTCGACCTTCTTCGGTCATCGTCAGGTTCACAAAGAAAGAAAAAGATAGCTGACCACATGTTTGAAGGGGGTTGTGTAAATGAGTGTAGGAATGTAGAGGGCGTGCTTAGATATTTGTTAATGTAGGTATAAAGGTGTTCCTTTGTATTGGTTTATTTTGTGCTTGAGTTGTTGTATAAGTAAGGCTTCTTTAATTTTGCGTTTGTTTATGTTTGTTTCTTTGTGAACCTGACGATGACCGAAGAAGGTTGAAACGTTGTTCGTTCCTCTACATATTTTGTCAACCCAAACCAGCCGTTTTACATATATATTTTTCTCTACAAGTGGGTTTTCTCGTCATCACTGATTATTGCTTTAAATATCATGCAAATACTTTTTTAAAGGAAATTTTAATGTTTTATGGGTCTATTTTGTGAGCAAGTAAAAAGCTACATTTTTATTGTCTGCTACATTTAACTATACTGAAAGTCATTCTTACCTGATACAGTAATGTATCCAACATGCTAGCGCTAAACACTGTTCCAGCTGCAAACGGCAATCGGAACATGTAAGAAATATGTGTACCCCGTTCTTTCTCTCGCTAGAAAAAAAAAAAAGTTAAAAGGGATTTAAACTCGTCTAAAAAACTTTATACATGTATATATAAAAGCCTCTAAACGAATAGTTTTGTAGTTTGTAGCATTGCTGTGAGGCTCGGGAAAGCAAAGTATCAGTAATAAAATTAATTAATGTTCTTTGGTATTATCCTATCATTGACAAATTAAGCATGCTGTAGTTTTCTATTTTCTAGAACAGTTGTAAGGTATATTAAAACAAAGTATCAGTAGTGAAATTAATTAATATTGTACGGTGTTATCCTATCATTGACAAGTTAAACATGCTTTAGATTTTTTGTTTTCTAGAACTGTTGTAAGATCTACTAAAACGAAGTATCAGTAGTGAAATTAATTAATGTTGTTTGATATTATCCTATCACTGAGAAGTTACACATACTATATTCATATGATTATAATTGATTTATGAGTTTTGTTTTTAATTCTAATATATATATAATTAGTTTATATTTTATCATAGAGATTGATTAATGACTGGGAACATTTTGGGTTTCTTATAAATGTTGTCCCTTTAATTCATGTCATCTCAGTTTTGAATTCACCATAATGTTAGATATTTTGCCATTTTTAAAGGTTTTTGTAGATAACAAAATATCAAAATCTCAAACACTCATGAAATTATATGAATTTACAAAGATTTTTTCATTCTACTAAAACAGTGAGTATAAGAAATGAAAAAAATGGTCGAAGTTGTTTGGTTGTTCATTCGAGAATGATGAATTTACCATATAATGACTTTTAAGATGTATAAATATTGTGTGTCATTTAGCAATTCTTTTAACATTATAATCCACGGAAACCTTCCTATTCTGAAAAATGAAACTCTTTTACGATGCTGCATTATATATCAAAGGCTAGGCACTTTATTAAAATGTAGGGAGTCACTTGTTTCGATGTTATAGCAGACGATTTTTAGATCATTCGAAAACTAAAGAAAATCCATATCTGAAGTAGGAAAACAAAACAGATAGAACTGTTTCTTTTATCATCATACAAGTAACGCTAGAATTCCTTTTGTAGTTTTAAATTTTACCTTTGAATTTATGTATCTCAGATCGGCTGGTATGGGTATTAACACTTTTACTGATAAGTAGAGAACAATGTGTCGACTTTCCTAGGTCATCTTCAGGTTAAAAAAGAGATGACCTAGGATGGTCAAAACGTCGTTCTCTGCTTAAAAGTAAAAGTGTTAATATCTATACCAGTCTGGCCCGGCATGACCAAGAGGTTAAGACACTCGACTCGTAATAGGAGGATCTCGGGTTCGACTTCCCGTCACACCAAACATGCTTGCTCTTTCAGCTGTGGGGCATTATAATGTGACAGTCAACTTCACTATTCGTTGGTAAAAGAGCAGCCCAAGAGTTGGCGGTGGGTTGTTGTGACTAGCTGCCTTCTCTTTAGTCTTACACTACTAAATTAGGGATGGCTAGCACATATAGCCCTCGTGTAGCTTTGCGCGAAATTCAAAACAAACCATTGGACCAGCGATTCTGAGATGCTATTTTATTTCAAGTGGGCTTCTCATTATAAGGGATTTTAATTTAATTTGTTAACAAAATATATTTTAAGTATTTTATGAGATACTCCCTTTCACGAGGCTGTCAAAATTGTGGAGGACAACACACATTTCTAACTCTTGTAAAAACCAAACTAAACCTTATTAAAAGCATTGATAAATTTATTTTGAATAAATATTAGGTGTTAATCATACAAATGGTAACTTGATTTTTTAAATTGTTATGAATTTAAATAGTTTCATATCCAGTAAAAGATGAAGATTTTGTTTTCAACACTTTTATTTAATATACAGTTAGATCGGTCTTTCACTCTGTTTCATCGAACAGAAAACGTGTTCTCATGAAGTATTACACAAATTAACCACACTTGTTAAGAACATTGTTTGTAGTTCTATGCTCTATGGGCTACTCTTTCTTCCATCGTCGACTGTGCTCAGTCCGGTGACCATGGTTACCTAATAAAGTCTGACATCACAGTATTCATTGTGCGTAGATGTTGACTTCTAAGACACCTTTTAATTAGTAAGGGTGCAATGAGAAATTTGACAGGTAAGTGATGGAATGAGATTTCTGGATTACAATATCTTTCATGTTTCTCAAAAAATAGGAGCTCCTTTGGAGATGCTCCCGCTAGTACAGCAGTAAATTTACGGATTTACAACGCTAAAATCAGGGGTTCGATGTGGTTTTGCTATAAGAAAGCACACACCTTTGGAGATGTAGCTGGAAACTTATAATCTCCAAACTGGTGGGTGTTTTACATCTTTAATTGTTTGTTTGTTGTCTTCTCAACAATATAAAAAATATGACTTTGACTCCAATTGTTTTCGAAATCGGAGGGTTCTTTCACCATTAACCTTATCCTTCACTTTATGGTTAAGAGGACTAATTTAATTTGTATTATTGTATAATTTCGGATTATTTATTGTTATTTTAATCGCCCTGCTGTTTGAGTTCATCTGCTTCCATGGAGAACACTAAAGTCCCCTCTGTGAAATGCTGTGTCGTTTGGTTTGGTTTGGTTTGAATTTCGCGCAAAGCTACTCGAAGGCTATCTGCACTAGCCTTCTGTAACTTAGCAGTGTAAGACTAGAGAGAAGACAGCTAGTCATCACGACCCATGTTAACACTTGGGCCACACTTTTATCAACGAATAGTGGGATTGACCGCCACATTATAACGTCCTCACGGCTGAAAGAGCGAGCATGTTTGGTGTGACGTGACGGAGATTCAAACCTGCGACCATCAAATTACGAGTCGAGTACCTTAATCACCTGGCAAGGACGGGCGTTGTCGTTTGGTTTTAAGCCGTTCATAATTTTTGCTTTTTTCAATGCCTTCTTTGTAATGTAACACGTCCCTACCTCTTCAACATTGGTTGTATTGTATTGCCGAATAGTTGAAAATGCGTTGTGAACCAAGCATATATTTTCTGAGTGGCCACGTATTCATCTTTTATGATTTCCTTCTGTATTAGCACATGGAAATTATACTTATAAAGTTTTTAACCCTCAGTAAAATGAAACCAGAAATAAAGAAAATTTAGAAGAGAATACAAAAATGTTTTGCTCACAACTCTTATGTCTGTTTCTGTATGACAAATGAAAATCGCCAACAGGAAGTTTGCCCCACTTATGATTTAATACATTATAATTATTACAGCTTTCGGTTTTCTGATATACTGATTTATGACATTAAGTACTTATAATCAGTTTCTTAAAAATGTTTTCATTAATTCATAAATTAATTCTTAAATTATATATATATATATATTTAATAATTCTTTTTCATCAATTGATCCGATGTATAATATCGAATAATTAATTTGACTAAATCTCATAACATTCCTAAATTAATTGGGGTTACTCTGTCATGAGGTAAAAAAAAGGACTAAAATCTCTATGGTTCTTAAATTCTTTTAATTTTGTTCTTTCAGGAAATGTTAATATAACAAGTTTCATGATTATGACATGTTTTTATTTATTTCTCACATGTCTTTAGATTTACAATGTTAAAATCTGGGGTTCGATTCGCCTCGGTGGACACAGCAGATAGCCTAATGTGACTTTGCTATATAAAAAAGCACACACGTATCTTACCTTCTCCATTTTCGATAAATGCAGGGCATATGTATCATGTGCTCGAAACTGCATAAATCTCATATTACTGGACTGACTGAGCTCTGTGATTATTCGAACACTGGGAAAAAGCCTGCAAAAGTAAGATGCAACCTAGATCTTATCATTCTCGTTTATTATAACATGACATAATATTGATGACATCTCAGCTCTGTAAATTGAACAAGAACAAAGAGAGTACTTAGGAACTGCTAGTGTAACATAACTATTAAATATTTGATATTAGAAGAACACCCCATTACATTACTTACAATCAGTGCCATAGTGATTACACAACGATTGTGGGATTTCACTCTAATTATAAAATGCTAGCTTGCAGCTAGTAAGTGCTATTTAGTAGTCCAATATTTCGTCATCTGCGAGTAGTAAGTTATATCATGGATTCATTAAACGAAGTTGTGTAATTGTGATTCCAATAACCTTATAAATAGTCGCTCAGTTCTATAACTTACATTTCCGGAGTGAACGACTTGCGTCACTTAGTATGTGGAAATAAATATGTATGCATTTCAAATAAATAAAATGTTAAAATAATTATTTCTAAGTATCCAAACAGATTAGCATCAATAAAAATTTGAAACTTCTAGCAGTTGTATAAAAGTAATAACACAAGAAAATATACAATATAATGATGAACATGTTACTATATATACTTATAATTTATATTTAATTGATAAGGGCAGATTAATTACGTTTCAACTTATTTGGAAAGCTTACTCTTGAAACATTATTGTGAGGTACATATATATATAATAAAAAACTTTCAAGCACAAATTTCTTTTTAAGATATTTTTTAATCTTCAGTCTATGGCTTTTAACCAAGTTAACTTACAAATAGGTGTCAATAGATCTCAAAATGTTTCATTTGAGTGTTTTAATCAAGTCATCTTACAGATAGCTTTCAATAAATCTCAAAAGGTTTGAGCTTGGACTTTTAACCATGCCATTTTACAGATATATGTCAATAAATCTCGAAACGTTCTGTCTATGATTTTAACCATGCAATTTCACAGATAGGTGTCATAAATCTCAAAATTTTCGGTCTGGGTCTTTTAAACATGCAAGTGTACAAATAAGTTTCAATAAATATCAAAATTTTTGCTCTGGAACTTTTATTCATGCCATTTTACAGATAGGTGTCAAAATTATTAGAAAAGGCTAAAACTGCGATAAGGATAAAGTTGTTATTTTTCTGATAAAAGTAAATTTAGAACTAACTTGAACATAGTCTGAACTGCAACTATTGTGTTACAGTCTGCTAAATGGTCTTCTTCAGCAGAGTTGCTACTCTCCTTGTTTACCACCACCACACTGTCAGCCAAGTTTATTCCTGCCCTCAGCAAATCATCCAAGCTATAAGTCAGACAGAACACTCTTTTATTAAGCATAACGATTTAATATCTCTAAAAATAATTTGAAAGAAATAATCTACTGTACAAAGTTAATGTTGTTCTTTACAGTTTTGACAAGGAAACAAGATTCCGAAGAAAATATGTTAAAATTATGAAATAAATTTGTAAGTATTAATTTATTTTTTTGAGCAATTTTTAGTTATTGTCAAGTTAAGCAGTTGAACTAAACATGGGATTGTGGAATACCCCTTTTCCTTAGAAGATTTGATACTTAATTTCAAAGTTTTGGAAAAATATGTATCATTTGTTGTAAGGAACTGAGAAATGCAAATGGTAGTATTTAACAATCACAAGCACCCATAAGAGAAAGAAGTATCAGTGGCATTTAACAATGAAAAACATCCACAAGAGAGAGAAGTATCAATATATACCAATATTTGGAACTTTGCATCTAACAGGACAGAGCAATAAAAATATTTACCTTCAATTGGTTAAATATTCCATGCAGTAGACCAATAAAAACAATAATTAATATGTCAGTACTCACTAATCTATAGAACCTTGCATCCAATAGACTAAGGGGAACAGTGAAATAGCATCCAGGAAAGCTTGATGTGGTCTGAAAGAAGGATTATAACAGTGAAAACTATAAACATATTACATTTCCACGTTCTATCAAAATACATGTTAAAGACGTACATGTAGAGTATATGTTTAATAAAGTAAAGCCATAATGTACAATGTACAGAGAAGAACTAGACTCCTGCTAAATATAGATGAAAAATTATACAGGGTGTTCGGAAAGTCACTGTGCACTTATACATTTATTAACAGACATGTTTCAATATAGAATACAGGAGGTAAATATGAATGACAATTATAAACAATGTTGAAAGTGACCCTCGTTGGCATCAATACAGGCCTGGATCCTTCTTATTTTGTTTCTAAACACCGCTATCAGTTGCTGGCTTGAAATAGACTAAATGAATGCTGATTACAAAACTGCACAGTGACTTTCCGAACAACCTGTATAAAACACATCACTAAATAAAATAAACGTAATTAAATGAAAACAACAGATAGATAAAGAAACTAATAAGTAGTTAGATGAACGAATAGATATATAAAGGTCATGTCTATTAACTATATCGCTTAAGATCGCAAAAAGTAATACACCGAAGATAAAGAGCTGACGTGTCCTAGAACACTTTTCCAAGTGTAGAATACTTATTACCTTCTCTCAAGCAAGAGGATGATGGGACGTAGTGTTTGAGGGCTGTGGAAATGTGCTCTCAAAGGAACGATAAAGTTATAAATGCCGTTGCTAGCGTAATCAGCTGCTATGATGATACATCGGTTGAGCCAGTTATAGTCCTTGGCATTTCGGAAAGAACAATGTTCACAGATCTGATTAAAAAAACATAAAAAAACTGATGGAGTTAATATTTGTTTAAAAATCTTCATTTACATGTGTACTTCAGTATCAGTATTTTACAACGAAATGTATTTTGATTTTGATATGATGTATGATGTAGAGATAGTTTGTTTTTGAATTTCGCACAAAGCTACTCGAGGGTTATCTGCGCTAGCTGTCCCTAATTTAGCAGTGTAAGACTAGAGGGAAGGCAGCTAGTCATCACCACCCACCGCCAACTCCTGGGCTACTCTTTTACCAATGCATAGTCATATTGACCGTCACATTATAACGTTCCCACGGCTGAAAGGGCGAGCATGTTTGGCGTGACGGGGATGCGAACCCGCGACTCTCAGATTACGAGTCGCACGCCTTAACACGCTTGGCCATGCCGGGCCCTGTAGAGATAAAGCAATTTTTTTTAAATGATTGATTCACATATGTACTTCACAGGAAGTGTTTTACAATGAGAGTAATAAGTCTCTGTGAACTTTATATACAGATAGAGCAAATATTTGTAATTGATTCATTCATATGTGTACTTCAGTATAAATATTTTACAATGAGATTTAATAATTATCTATGAATTTGATATGCAAACAGAGCAAATAGTTTTAAATATGTCTCATTCATATCTTTACTTCGATGTATTTTACAATAAAATGTATAATTTTTATGATTATTATTATCCGGTTCATAAAACGGATATTGTCTTGCGTTACTTGCTAAACATAAAACCGTATAGATTTTAACATGCTTACAAGTAACATCTAATTGTAAGATTGAGTGTTAAGAAGAGTTTTGATCTATATATACTTACCTAGAAAAACGACATATTTATAAAAGTTATTATTGTTTATTACTAAACACAAAGCTACAGAAAAGACAATATGTGCTCTGCCCACCAGATGTATCGCTGTTCTACTGAGGGCATTTGTAAAAGTAATCAGTTCGAAAGTTACAATTTATAAAGCCATATGTTGGAGAAACATTTGACACGGATAGGCCTAAAATATGTAATACAATCACCTCAATTGCAGTTGTTGTTTGTTTGCTTGTAGTTATTTTTTTCAAAATAATGCACATTAACAAAGCCCATCGCAAGCTGAACATCAAAATGCTGTCAATAAACACCTTCAAATGTTAATTAATATAAATGACGTTAATCAACTTAGCATATGCGAATCCTTGGAACTTTTCATCCAGCAGGACAGGGCAACAAAAGAAATATTTGTCTTCTATTGACAATTGAAAGACTGAAAATGTGAAAAATTAAATAATTTGCTCAAATGTTTATCTACATTTTGTATTAACTTTTATATTTATTTTTCAAAGGTTTTTCACCACTACCTCATACTTGAATAAGGCCCGGCATGGCCACGTGGTTAAGGTATTCGACTTGAAATCTGAGGGTCTCGGGTTCGAAGTCCTGCCACACTAAACTTGCTTGCCCTTTCAGCTGTGAGAGCGCTATAATATGACGGTCAATCTCACTTTGCGTTGGTAAAAGAGTAGCCCAAGAGTTGGTAGTGGGTGGTGATGACTAGCTGCCTTCCTTCTAGTCTTACACTGCTGAATTAGGGACGGCTAGCGCAGATAGCCCTCGTGTAGCTTTGCGGGAAACTCATAAACAAATATACTTGAATCAAAAATCTTAGGTTACATTAGAGATTAAAGGTTTTAATATACTGAACTAAAATATTTTTGGTCACACATTTGTCTATAGTTATTTTACGTTATTTTTATATGCATACAAAATTAGTGGTTCGAATTCATAGTCATAATCTTTATCAGATAAGTTAATTTTTAATTAATTGAAAATAATACACGAAAGTCGCTACTTCCAATACTTTACATATCATAATATATCACATATATATAGCTCTAATAAAACAGCTTTTTCTACTGTAAAGTAGTATACAGATGAAACAGCCATAATTTGGTAAGATCTATAAATATATCAGGAACTAAATATCTTAAACATCGGACAACTGACAGCTAATACTGCTTTTGAGACAACAGCAAAAACACTGCAAGAAATATTCAAAAAATTTATTAAAAGCCATAAACTTTACAAAATCACACATAATTTTCTGAAAGTGATAAAATAATATTTTAAAACTATGTTAAGGACTTCTATATATGCTCTTAACGTTTATTTTTGTACATTTCAATAAAAAATAAAAATAACAAATGAAATGAATTATACGTATTATTTCAACAACTTCCAGATTCTATTAAAAATAATACTGCTAACTGAAAATTAAGGTGTTTGCCCCAGTGGCTGAGCATGTTATATTAAACATGTTTTTGGAGCTCTACCATATCGTTTCCGTTCATATCCTCACATTCAGTCACGCTCTTTTTGACGACCGTGATAGTAGACGATAGCCCTTAAGCATGGTTTCAGTGCAAAAGACTCCATCGCAAAGCTGTCATATTCAAACCACGTTAATTCTTCCTGTATGCTTTCCGTAATCCATCTAACGTACGAGAATGTTAATTTACAGTATTTGATTCAATAATCCAAGCGTAAGGTTTTCATATTTTGAAGTCATAAGGGTTAAGAGTACTTAATTAAAATGTTCAATAAATTAGATTGGTAATTTTTTCAAATCCTACCTGAGCCAGTTGGAGACAGCAGGCTGGTTTTTTCTCCTTCAGAAGGTAACATAAAGTTGGACTTACTCCGATGTAAGGAGAGATAGGAGGAAATCCCTTGATAATTCTGAAATCAAATACGTTAAAGATGTGTAATACCAAATGAAATGTCTGTATCTAGCTAATAAAATTAGTTTTATTAATATTATGTTTTCCTTTACCAATTGTACAGATTTAGAGAATTATTAAAACATTTCCTAAATCACCTAACTGGGAAATGTTGCACAAAATACAAAGAATATCAACATATTAACAAAGCATGAACAATTACCTACCTATACAAAACAACAACTGGTAAATAAGCCTATAAGTCAAAACATTTATTGTCGATTAATCAAAATTATACTGTCTCTCTGAAGTAGGAAATCATTTGACTTAAAAGTTTTATGTTTATCATCAGAAAAACCTTGTTCACAGAAATTATTTTAACATTAAAAAATACTCTGTTAATATATTTAGCTGTGAACAAATAACTTCTTTCTAAATTCGATCAACCTAGAGATTAGTTCTAAATCTATGTACTGTGTTAACAATGCGGAATAACCATTATAGTGAAATAATTAAAATAAAATTGAAAATAATAAATAAGCTGTAACTAAAATAGTGTAATTATGCTGACTTTAAAAACTGAAAAAAAATATAAAGCTCTAAAACATTTGCTCAGTGCATTTTACTAAGCAAGTATAAAAAATAATTACAAAGAAACATGATAATACTTATGTGAAATGTGAAAGTCCTTGCAGATGGCATTGCAATAGCAGTATGTTCATAGTTGTCCGGCATGATCAGGTGGTTAGGGGGGCTTGACTTGCAAGCTAAGGGTTGTGGGGTTCGAATCCCAGTCACACGAAACATTTTTGCCCTTTCAAGCGTGGGGGCGTTATAACGTTACAGTCAATCCAATTATTCGTTGGTAAATGATTAGTCCAAGAGTTAGCGGTGGTGAACATGACTGGTTCCCTTCCCTCTAGCTTTTCACTGCTAAATTAAGAACGGCTAGCACAAGTAACCCACGTATAACTTTGAGCAAAGTTAAAACAAACAAACCACGTGACTAAAGGTACTACAACACAGACAGGATGGAGAAGTTGTCGGGTGAACTGTAATGAGGTAATTTAGTTTCGCCAGTTAATTTACTGGGTGTTTTTATTTTATAAGAATACGCTTCAGCTAACATATAATAATTTCACATAGAATTTGTACTGTTATTAACTTGGTTTGGATTTTTTAATGTCTCTCTAGTTCTTTATATAAGTTCACTCTCACATCATGATATAAAAGATCATTAACCGTTAATGTGATAGCCTCTATTATAACTGAGTGGAAATTAAAAAAAAACACAACCTAACTCTAACTACTGGTCTGTGGACTCACACCGTTAGAAACCGAGTTTCAATATCCATGGTAGACAGCACACATATAGCCATTTGTGTAGCTTTGTGTCTAACTACAAACACTGATGACATCAATAGCCACTTAGTGACCAGCTAGTGACTATGGTGTTGATAAGACTAAAGACGTGTACTTGAATAAGACTTGCAATTACTGTGCTCTCTTACAACAAAAGTGGACTAAAGGACATTAGAACGACATAAATTTTCATTTTTATGAGAACATAAGGGTATTTATCTGCAGTGCCACGTCGTAAGGTATACATTGACTCCAACAGTTTTGGTTGTTGTTGTTTTTTCACAACTGTGTTGTAAATAGTCAGATGCATTTGTGCGAAGGGAGAATTTGTGAAGAACATGATTGTCAAAAGAGACAATGTGAAACTGGTGTTTGACGTAGTGAAACAAATCTTTTTGATGCAGGAAGCAATATTAAGTTATTTCAGGAATCTACAGTTTTCATCGTTTAAGTTAGTTTTATGTTAACAGCAATTTGCGTCACGCCAAGATATGAGTGCATATTTTGCGGAGTAAGTGTCTTGCAAGGTTTTAAGAATCTTTCCTTAAATATTTTTTTGCTTTCTGCCATACTTATGTACTTTTAATATCTTTCTTTTTATTTTATGCTACAAGAATGGATAAACAATTGCGTCACAATTGCTAATGATTGAACACAAATGACTAAATTTCCTTGCGTGTTTACCGATTAACGCTTCGTTTCAGTATGGTCTTAACATTTTTACCAGCTAGTATTTAGGCTAATTTCATAGTGTTCATATTTTCCATATTAAATACTAAAACAGTATTTTATTTTTATTTTCCCTTTTCTTATTTTCATTTTTCTTAGCTCTACTCAAATAAATGGTTGAGTCTAACAACGCAAAATGCATACTTTTTTTTACGTTCATTGGCCTTAATATTTTGGCCAGCAGTGTATATATACTAACTAAATGCAATCTTTTTTACCACCTCTTTGTTTTTAGTTCAACTAACATAGACAACCAAGGATATTCTACACCTCATTATACTCTAAAGTTCACATGTGAAATATTAGCACAATTCTAGTTTTCACACAGAAAATTGATCAAGAAAATTGCTAAGTTTCTTTCGCTCTAGGTATCTATTGAAGTGGGTCATTCTATCTAGTTAATGTTTGTTCCTTATTGTAATGTCTATTTCTGTAAGGTAAATCATATTACGCGAAAGAATACAGCATATTTCAAAAGGCGAGTGAGGTACTACTTTAAGGATAAAATCACCTAATTTTTCGATGAGAAGTACTGAAAGTTACACGAGTATTTCTGGTTCTTCGACAGGGTGTGGCATCACTGTCTCGTGTATATAATTCTTTGCTTTCTCAGTCTGTGACATTTCTTCACAGAGAGGTTTACTTCTTCACTGAAAGCTCTCAAACTTCCATTACGGGCGCTATAAATATAATCGTATCTGTATCTTGAGTGTATTTGGTAGTTAAGAGATAACGTTGTTGTCTATCCAGTCTCTTTCTTTGCTGAAGTTAAAAGTTAAAGAATTCAGATTGATCTCATATATGATTTTGTGTCAAATCTTCATCTATTCTAGATTCTGGTCGATAACTCTGATTAAAATCAGTGCATCTCCAAAACAACACATTAGGTCAGCATATATTAAACAAATAAAACTGCTGTCCATAAATCTCACAAATGCAAAAATGTTTGAGAAAGGGTCTTTAGAAAATGAAACCGTAAATATCAAAACAATTCATCATTTCTAGAGAATACTCATTTAAACACCTTCCAAAAGTATGTTGTACAAAAATTAAATCTGAAGTATTATAAAGAAACCTACAAGCTGACTCGTGGTCACTGAGAAAAGGTTTGTTGCGTGAACGTTTATAAGCAAAAATTCCACTCTATTAGGACTGTTTATTAAAAAAAACAAATAAAAACAAACAGACTGCTGGTCAGATGAGTAGCTTTGCAATATTTGCAATATTTGAGGTTATTTCTTACAAGTCGAAACATTTCTCACTGTAACTGTCCTCGTCTAACATTTAACTAGAAAAGGACGAGATTAAGTGTCTGTTGATGTAGAAAATAAATGGAAGCCATTAAGCTGTGTGTAAGATGAAACCAACAGTGTGTAACGTAGGAGTTTACCTAAGTTATCAGAGGTAGTCTAGATTGATCAACTGTCTATAATATACTGATGCACGTAACTAAGGAAGTTTAAATAAACCGGTTGTGTCTAATATAAAAATGTGTCGAAGCCATAAAGCAAAAGATCTCGATGGAATAATTATGTCTAATCTAGAAATGCCATTAACGCAATATCAAAAATCTATAATGAGAATACACACAAATCCCCAACTGAGCACTACTCAGAAAAGCATATAATAAAAACAAGTAACAAATTACAAGGCATACTGTCTTTGTTACTACAACTGTGTATTTGTGTATAATATAAAGACTCGTTTAGTTCGTAAAGTAAGTTGTCTGGTTGTTTAGCTATTTCAAAAAGACAGATCTCTTGCAGCTTTAGAAGTGATATTTAGTATCAAATAATACATTAATTGAATATAATTAAAAGTTAATTTTCAGCTTTTTTCAATTGTTACAAACAAAATTGGATTGTTCACTAGTTATAGCCATAAACAGATATGTTTAATTTATTTCAAAATTTTTGTAACCTTAAGGAAAAACAAAAGAAAAGTTCGAAATACCGATTAGTGAGTTTTTCGTCATATTTTGTGAGAGTTGTAATCTTACTTTCAACTAAAGATTTATGATCTACGAAAAATTATCATATTTCTGAAGAAATTCCAACGATAGAATAACTTATTCATTCTAATATTCTAACTTTTCTAATGAAACATAAAGATTGTTCCAGATTACTTAAAGCAGGAAATTTAGAAATTGTATCTATCTAATAAAAACTCCTTCACTCTTCACTTCGATTTTGTTTTGTCTTAAATATTTCAGAAATGAAAAATCCACACATTCGCTATTTATTAATATCATTGACTGTTTATTTATAATTAAGCGCAAAGCTGCACATTGGACTAACTGTGCTCTGTGCACTACGGGTATCGAAACCTAGTTTATAGCTTTGTAAATCCAAGACACACCGCCGGTGCCACTTGAGGAACAATAGCATTGATTAACCTGTATAAACAGTTGCTTAAGGCAAATAAATATAAAAGAAAACTCTAAGCGCCATACATGTAATTATTTAGGGCCTTCTAACAGACGATTTCCAATACAAGAGTTTTGAAATTTATAGATCCAAACACCAAGTTAAGGTTCAAACCTCAAATACAACATTACACTCACTCTACCATACTAAACACACAGTCTATATAAAAAAGGTTAAATGTGGATCATGTTTCGGACTGATTGCCTAATGAAAGAAACCACAATAATGCTGATACGTTGCCGATACTTAGTACTTTCCAGGAAGCTTGTCTGTTCGGAACTTCATTTCATAAACCAAATTCTGTCAAAAAATTTATCAAATAACAAGTAATGTGAACGTTTATTTTTATTCAGTTTAATATTTTCTTACTATATATTTACTTTGTATAGCAAATAAATTCCACAATGCACACACACATATGTTTATTTATTTTTAGGAACCAAGCCTGCTTTTATAACAACAGATTTTTTGGTGCGTCACCAGTGACAGTTGGACCTGGTCGCAAATAAAATAAAACTATTCAAATTTTATCTAAACTTTTCATATTCATAGACTTATATCGTCGGGTTGTAAATCTAAAATTGGCAAAATTTCAGGGCTTTCTAGCTTTAAGGTAGATTCGTCGTTTAATAAATTCGTGGAACAGGAATGTTCAGTTTTTCTGGGGAAAAATAGCTTATGCATTACATCCTCCTTTACTATATACAGAAATATCTCTTCGATAAATATGTTATTATACTTTACTATACGTTGTAAGCAAAACGTCAAAATGTCTTCGTTTTGAAATATCAAGTCTGTAAAGATAGAAAAACTTTAAGTTATTGGACTTCCAGTGAGCCGGTAATACGCATAAGTTTCGTAGCATATATACAGTGCAACTATAAATTGTGATAACCAACATGTTTATTTATGTAAGAAAATTACCATAATTTTCGGATACCTTGTACGTAAGGCATTGTCTTACACTTACTAGCTGTGGAAACTGTAAAATTAATAAGCACTCACAAAATATGCCATCGTAAATAACTAAATGTACTGATTAAAAATGTTAAGTCAACAAAAATTGGAGGTAATTAAAAATAGGCATAAGAAATATATGAAACATATGCTTTCAAAATGCACAATATTTTCATAGTTCACTTAATGGATGTTAGTAGCTTAACAGTGTCCTTTAAAGAAATTAAAATATTTCTTTGTTCAATGTTCAATTATGAAAAATTATCTTAAGGTTTTCAGAAATGGAATTCGACAAGAATCATAATAAAATTCACTTGATATGTATTGATTTATGATGTCATAAACTGCTATACATATTTTTTTTCATGTTATAAGATTAAACATCAAACATTGTGCACAACTGATGCACCAACGTACCCAGAACTTTCAGTAGAAGTAGTCCATGGAATGTCTAGATCTCTTTCTCCTTCGTTTAGAGTTTCAACAGGAGCGTCACTATCGGGTGAAGAATCGTCATTTACAAACATGGCGGGCACTGGAGCAATACTTGGACGTCTTCCTCGAGGGGGATAATAACCATCTGACCCTGGTACACCATCCATCTTTGGAACATCTAGGTGGCGCTTTTTATTTAAACCAAATGTAATTTTTGATTTGAGTGGTGAAAGCCCAAAGTAGAAATTTTCTAGGAATATTAAAATCAGATAAACATGAAGATCCAAGGTTAATATTAGGCTAATAACTCTTCCTTCATTTTAAAAGATCAAACGAATTCACAATAATCTAACTAAGAAAGTCAAATTTACCAGTTTCGTTACTCAACAAAATACCCTATAATTTAAAAGAAACCCTCTCAACGTGTTTCAACAAATTCTCAAGTATTACAAAAACAAAAGTACTCGTTGTTGAAAAGTGTTTATTTCCACCTCGCGATGAAGCCACTCCATTCAGTTAAGTTCCATACACACAAGTTAAATGTCAACCTAATTGACTGAAAAACTGAAATAATTTCCTATTTGTATCTAGACTGAGCTTCAATGATATTAATTCACAGTTAGTTCTGCTATCAAAATTTCCAGAAAGTTGCTATTGTAATTAGAAATTATAAGCGGTATATTATTCTTGTGTTTCTCACTAATGTTTAAACGTACATATTTTTTCAAAGTTTTCTTGTTACGTTTCCAATTTGTTCTTAATTTAAAAACTTCTTGTTTGGTGGCTAGACCACAAATTATAGAAAGGATTCCCTCTATTTCTTGTGCGTGAGTCAAAATAGATTTAAAACCAAACTTTCTATACTTTCCAATAGAACACAAAGAAGAATAATAGCACATACTTTACTAACGTTTCAAATTAAAAGAAAATTAACGTCTTGTATCTTCCGCTTACGTACAGAAGTGACAGACTTACAACGTAATTACTTTATATTCTTGGAAAACACTATAGTTTCAATTTGCAATTTCTCCACTAAAAATCAAGCAAAGGTAACATTATTTTACAATAAAACTATGCGTAATGCTTTCTTTTAACGAATGATACATTTTTGATGTTTGATTTTGAGTGCTAAACAGTTTTAAACTTTAATTGCTTCATTCAGTAAAAATCCCGGCATGATCAGGTGGTGAGGACATTCAACTCGTAATCTGAGGGTTAGGGGTTCAAATCCCCGTCATACCTAACATACCCGCCCTTTCAGCCATGAGGGCATTAAAATGTGACGGTCAATCCCACTATTCGTTGGTAAAAGAGTAGCCCAAGAGTTGGCGGTGGGTGGTGATAACTAGCTGCCTTCCCTCTAGTCTTACACTGCTAAATTAGGGACGGCTAGCGCAGATAGCTCTTGTGTAACCTTGCGCAAAACTCAAAAACAAAAACAACAACAATAAAGCGTTCGAAACACACCAGGCCAGTTTCGGAGAGTGAGAAAGGTTAAACTTAAAGATTTTTAAATAATCAGATATACAGGTTAATATATATTACAGTTATATAGAGTTTATCATTATGTTCGTTCTTGTACTTTCAAATTTTAAAAATGTGATTCAGTCACTTTGGGTTTGAAATCAGAACTAATTCTCAATCACACGCTTCTTTAGGAGGAAAACTTCCGATAAATAAACCATTTTGCGTTTGTATGTGTTTAATAGCAAAACCATATCGAGCTATCTGCTGTGTCAACGAAGGGATTTGAACTCCTGGTTTTAGCGTTGTAAATGCGTATACTTACTGCTGTCCCAACCCCCACCAAGGGCCATATTTGTTTATGAACAAGGAATTCATAGAATAATTTTGCAGAAAAAAAATTACTTAAATCTTTCTCGTTTCCATGGTATTGTATATCATATTAAAAACGTACAATTACATTAATAAGTAACACACAACGTTAGAAAAAGCTATACAATTGAAAACACTTTAAATATGGTCAATATATGACCACTAAAAAGTTGACACTATATACAGCATATTGAAATATATTTCGAAGTTGCAACGTCATCTCAGGAATGAGTTGTAAGACCTACTCGTATCTTATTTATAGGTGTTTTTGTATCTCAGAACGGCTGGTAAGGGTATTAACACTTAAGGACAACGTTTCGACCTTCCTAGGTCATCTTCAGGTTAATATGGTCGAAACGCTGTTTTCTCCTTATCAATAAAAGTGTTAATACCCATACCAGCGGCTCTGAGATACACTTTTATTTCAAGTGGGTTTCTCTTCATCAAGAATTGTAGGTGTTTTTGTTGTTGTTAAATATATCATATGATCTATATAAAAGTTTACAATTCCCGCATGAACATTTTAGGGAATGTCACCAACATTTTTGCATAAATACTTGCCAGACTTTCATCTGTATTTAATTTTTTTTAAAGTTCATATATTATTAATACATATTTATTATTTTAACATTATATCAAGTGCTAAGAAATAATACACCATTACAATTTAATCAGATGAAATCTGGACTGAGCATACGAAAATTATGTATAGATTCAAGCTATTTTTGTAAAAAAAATATTTTCAAATATTTAGTTTATATTAGATAAAATGATAAAGAAAATAGAAACAATACAAACAGTTATCTTTGGACATTTCAAAAACTTTGAAGAGTTTTATCAAAGATTGTAACAATCCAACGAGTCCCTGAGGGCTAATTAAACTTTTTCCATTAAAAGTAAAACATAAAATGGAATACGTCAACTAAAATGTGTTAATAATTATTAAAATATTAATAATATATCAATAATATTAAATTGTATCTCAATATTTTCGAATAAAACGCGAATAAACGTGCACTTCACTACACTACACGCTGAATATTAACTACACGGAATAAATGTTATTAAAATAACAATATATAAAGAGAATTTTACTCTATTACGTTCAGTGTGAAACTTATTTTTTCTAAAAACATTTTAAATCAATTCAATATAATATAGATGGATATATTAACTTATTATGTTCCTCATGACGTATATTGAACGTTAATAGCTATTACTAAAATTAAAAGTCATTAACTATTATAAAGTCGAAATATAGGCTCAGAACATTTTTCCGTTAATGAATGTGGCCAAAATATATTGATGATAAACTCACATTATATGTTGTGAACTAAGTTTGTTTGTTCAATATATATTTTCATAATGTATAGCTGGTTAGCTTAAAGAAAAATTGACGTAATTAACAGTATATTATGTCACAAGAGGTTAATTAATTAAATATTTAATTAAGAACCTGATTTTCTTCTCCCTTTTGTCTGATCTTCTGAATGATGACCTTGTAAAACTTTTTCCTTTTCTGAATTTTTAGACTTGACTTCTTCTCCAGAACAACTTGTTAGAAAGGCACTATTCTCCTCTTTAGTAATACTCATATAGAAACAAATATCAGACATTTTCAAAACATATGATGGACCTGGGTTCAACATTATAGGCCAAGTCCCTGCCAAGTCCGTCTGGATTCCAACCAAAGCCACACCAAACCTATTGGTCGAAAGACGGTTAGTATCAGTAGGATTAATTAAACAAAGATAATAAATTATTTATAAAAATAAACGATTCTGAACCACAAAATAAGGCTTGTTGGCAGCACGGCGATAAACAGAATTAGCTCTTTCGGCATTGTTATTTTAGCTTATCTTGCATTAATTTTGTGTAAAAGAAATACAAAACTCACTTTCGGTGTGCGTGAAAGGATGCGTAACTGAAGCTTTTTCCTTCGTACTCTCCAAAAAATCTGCTATCACCGAGGCGAATGTGGTAAATTTCATTCCCTGAGCACTTTCCGTACAGTTGCTGCCACTCTTCCGCTGAAGTCTGCCCTTCTCTGTTATTCAAACAAGTTTTATCAGCAAATAGATAACGTAAACTTTCCTATAAAGGTACAAACTAACGTTTACTACATGTTTCTAGATATGCTACAATATTCAATTAATTACTGTTGTTTGTTCTGTACATAGGTACTTAAATTATCTTCATGAAGAAATGATCAGATAAGTGAGAACGTTTTTATTACGTTCACTTTTTATTCTTTCGGTTTCTCCTTGTCCAGGATTATTGCTGAGCGACGGTTTTCACCGTATCTGGTACAATTTAGTAACAGCTGGTAGTGTTCGAACTGATAGAGTGGTTTTCACGTTTAAATTTCAGTATAACTTTAATACATTTTTAAAAGAATGTGTTTAAACCACTATATTAAAGCATTAAATCTTTAATGTTTACATGCTTCATGTAACACTGACGCGAAATTTGAGAAATTGCTGAAACAGGCGGATTTCTCCCTACAATAAACGTAGAATTTTATTATCTTTTAAAATGATTAATTTTCAGTTCAACGGTAAGTCGTAATGTTAGTCTTGAATATAAATTAAGAGTTGTATTTTTAACATAATGGAAAGTAAAATACATTTTTAGTTATCTACAGCAGACTAGCTTTGGTAATACGGTTACCATCATTAGGACTAGCGAATATAGGTTAAGCTGTAGGCGGCTGAAATATGTACTAAATATTTTAACTTTCATTCCGCCAAAAAAACGTAGCTTTTGGTTTTCACTCTGAATATATTCACACAGTGGGCTTGGAAATAAATTACTGACACTAATGTGGCATCTATTTGTTTATTTGGTTTAGAATGAAGCCACATTCTACTAGCTCCTGTGCCAACTTCGGGAAGTCGAACCACGTATTTTAGCATTGTAAGTCCGTACAATTATCGCTGTTCCTCCGGAGTCACTTTTGATGTTGTGTTCATGTTACATTTTGAATTCAGCGAGTTGGTTTTATAATTATAGAAATCATATCTATAAACAACTTCTCATAATTAAAGATTATAGAATTTCAATTTATTCCTCCTATTTGAGAATTTCCCCTCCCGTTGAATGAGTTTTAAAACTAAATATCATACAAATTCTAGACCTCTTCATTATTCAAACTTTATCACTTGTAACGGATTTACTGTTGCACATTTATATTAGTGCATACGATTGTTTCCTTGTAGTTTTCTTTTTGCATATGACGTATATTGTTGATTGGGTATTTCACTAGTCCCGCCTTTTCTCGAAATTTGTACAATGTTTGTGAAAGTAAGAATCAATAATACTTGTTTTACGAAAACGCTGGTGTTCTCCAACATTGTTGAAACTTCGAGAACCTCGCCTGATTGCTGCATAAAACCGAAGTCCTAGAAGAAGAAGATTATTTTTCTTCAGCTACAGTCAATATAGGGCCCGGCATGGCCAAGCGTGTTAAGGCGTTCGATTCGCAATCCGAGAGTCGCGGGTTCGTATCCCGGTCGCACCAAACATGCTCGCCCTCCCAGCCGTGGGGGCGTTATAATGTGACGGTCAATTACACTATTCGTTGGTAAAAGAGTAGCTCAAGAGTTGGCGGTGGGTGATGATGACTAGCTACCTTCCCTCTAGCCTTACACTGCTAACTTAGGGACGGCTAGCGCAGATAGCCCTCGAGTAGCTTTGCGCAAAATTAAAAAACAACAACAAAACAAACAGTCAGTATACTATTAGCCTCGGAAGCTACAATTGTAATTAACTTTGGACGTTAGTATTTCTACTAGGACACTATATACTTCTTTGATAAGACGTGAACTTGTAACTTGTATGAGTCAACCGAACTAGCAAGTTTAAGCGAGGTGTGACAGTATCAACTCAGAATATTCAATTCCAGACCAGATATAAAATCTGTAAGTTTGTAAAACTCTCATATATAAACCATCATTTTAATAACTATTAGAATAACCGTTATTATAAACTGTATTCTTTCTTTGTTTGTATATTAAAAACAATTGTGTTAAAAAGAAATTGTGCGTATTAATCTTATTGAGAAATAACACAAATTTAATACATATTAATAGTTAATTAATATCTAAATTTAAATTTTCGGTTATTTCAAATAGTAATACGTTTACACACGTAACATAATGAACGGAGACTCGTCCAAAATAAATTATTATACGTAACAAAATAAATTAGGGCTCGTCCGAGATAAATTGTAATTCGTAACATAATAAATTATGGCTTGTCCGGGATAAAGTATAATACGTAACATAATAAATTAGGTCTCGTCCGAGATAAATTGTAATTCGTAACATAATAAATTATGGCTTGTCCGGGATAAATTATAATACGTAACACAATAAATTAGGGCTTTTCCGGGATAAATTATAATACCTAAAAAGCTACTAATATCTTGGAAATACTAAAAAATGAATCTAATTTCGATTTATTATCTCATCCTTTATCAAACTCATCTGAACGTTTTGTCCTATTTCATGAAACCAAGCCTGGCCATTGGTTAGTACTCTGGATTGCAAGTATGGCGTTTTTGTTACTTGCTGTTACAATTCCACACCACCCCCCAAAAAAGCTCTGCCCTCTTTAATCCTGAGTACGTTATAATAGTGATGACCAAATTCCACAATTTAGTTTAACAACAGTAACGAAATGGTTGGAGATAAGTGTTTTTAAATAGACTCTAGTTTATAATTTCAAAATTAGGAACGGCTAACTCATGTAGCAGCTTTGCACAGAATTTGACAAACATAAAAATCCTAGAAAAAAATAACCCTCCAATCCAAAACAGTTGTTATGATAAAGCTAGAAAAATCTACAGGTACTATGAACAAAAAAATGTAATTTAACGAAGGTTTACAAGCTTCAAACCACATCTCAAAATTAGCAGCAATTTGTATGAGAAACAAAGCTAAAGAATCTGAAATCACTTTTATCGAGATTATCTAATACCTTTTCTGATAACGTTTAAATGGGCCTTTGGTCTTCTTAATCATGTGCAGTCGAAGGTTTGGGGAAACTGTGTAGAAATATGAGATCTAGGATTGGTTTTGTTTTTAAGTTTCGCGCAAAGCTGCTCGAGGGCTATCTGTGATAGCCTTCCCTAATTTTGAAGTGAAAGAGTAGAGGGAAGGCAGCTAGTCCTCCCACTTACAGCTAACTATTGGGCTACTATTTTACCAACGAATAGTGCGATTGATTGTAACATTATAACGCCCCCAAGACTGAAAGAGCAAGTATGTTTGGTGCGGCGGGGATTCGAACCCACGACTCTCAGATTGCGAGTCAAATGCCTAAACCACCTGGCCATGCCGAGCCGGTCTAGGATTGACTTCGCGCTCCTTTACAAAAGCTACATACATTTTATATATATATATAATTTTCCTAAAGTCTTTATAATTAAATAATCTTGCCTACCTTTGCACAATATTATTGGAAATGCTGTCGAGAACATCTGTTACAATGAAAGTGTCCAAATCACGATTGTGTATATTATAACTTTTTTGTTTTTTGATTTATTGATTTATAAATATTCTTAGTCAGTTTGCTCTACAATTTTCTTCGTTAAAGTATTTTACTTTTCATTTATTTTCATTCACTTAATTTTGACCAGTTGTTATAATTAATTGCTACTAAAAAGAACGTAAAAAATAAATATTCCGAAAGGAACTAAAAACAAAGTTGTTTGTTTTGAATTTCGCACAAAGCTGAGAGGTGACTACGTGCACTAGCTGTCGCTAATTAGCAATGTATGGCTAGAGAGAAAACAGTATCACCAACTTTGAGTTACTCTTTTACGAACCCATAATGGGAGTGAAGGTGACGTTATAATGCCTCCCACAGCTTAAAGAGCAAGCAAATTTGGTGTGATGGAGATTCGAGCCCGCGACCTTCATATTACGGGTCGAGCGCTCTAACTACCTTACCATGCTAGGCTTAGTGAAAAGAAAGTGGAAAATTAAAGATTATTTTTAGTGTATAAGAATATGCTTGCTGTGAAGCCCACAATGACCGATTTGCAATGCACTTAAAGAGGCCATCAAACCAATAATTTCTGTTGTTTTAACCTCTCAAGGTAACCGTAGAGCCACCGAAGGGCAGTATAAAGGAAGAAATGTAAGGTCATTAGTTACGTTTTACAACAATAAAGCTCATCAAATACATACTCTGCAAGAAAGGATGAAATAACATAACTTTAACGCTCACATGTTTGTGAGATTGTCCTGTAAATATTTCGAAAAAGCCTCATCCATAATGCCGTTTAGGTGCAAAACTTGAAGTTGTACTTAAAAATTTATTACACTTGTCGCGAAATACCTAAGGGATTCATATTTTTATTGTACTTTAAATCAAACAATCTAATATATTGAATATTAGATTTTACAATGAATTATATGTGGATGGCACCTGAACGCGCAGAGTTATTTATGAAGTACTTGTCATCCTTTTAAGAAAAACAAAATACAAAACTTATGAATACATCATGTATAAGAGATTTTGATATTTATACAGGAACGCTAAAAATGAAAATCGGAAAGTGGCACCGCAGACCAGGGCAATGATGACATACTAAATACATTATACGAGACATTCGCATTTTATTTTAACTACCACCGACATCAAAGCTGTATCTATATTCATGGATATATAAAACAGTGAAAATATGGCTTACTTTAAGGCTGACGAGACATACGTTTTTGTTATTTTAGTACGAGCTAATACCTATTTGGAACTTGTTCAAGAAATACCTGGATAATCGAATCTGACAAAAAGATAACCCCACCCTTTAATATAATCAAAAACAAATGATGGAAAGTTTATTAATAAACTTTAAACATGAAACATTTGTACTTTATGAGGAGAAAAAAAGGTGAGTTTCATAAAGGGTATAACAAAACTAGACAAACATAAAAATCTACCAATGCCAGCATTTCTTACGTTTGTAAGAAAGCCTAAGTACTAACTTCTTTCACGTGCATATTTCTTAGTAATCGATTTCATCAAGGATATCTTTTTAAACGGAAGAAAAATCTACTTACTGACCACGAGAGGTATGAAGGAGAAGAGTTACAAGAGTTGATGTCCCTGGACACAAACAGTTATTGGCCAATAAAGCATACTTAAATTCATCTTCACAAACCACGTGTTCTGTATAGAAAATCAGAATTGTCATAGATGCTATTATTTATATGGCTATTACTTTATAGTACCGTAGTATTATTATTTATATGGTTATTACTGTATAGTACTGTAGTATTATTATTTATATGGTTATTACTTTATAGTACTGTAGTATTATTATTTATATGGTTATTACTTTATAGTACTGTAGTATTATTATTTATATGGTTATTACTTTATAGTACTGTAGTATTATTATTTATATGGTTATTACTTTATAGTACTGTAGTATTATTATTTATATGGTTATTACTTTATAGTACTTTAGTATTATTATTTACTCCAACGAATCATTTTTTATTCATGTTCTCTTTATAGCATTTGTAACACTAAAAATACACATTTCCGTGTTTTCTATAACTATTTTGACCATCTATATGTTTACTATTAAATGGGATGAAAGACTCTTTAGGCTGGTACTGACATGTACTAAGATACTACATTCGTAGGATCAAAATAGCGTTAGTTTTGGGAGCAATAGCAATATGTGAAAATGTTGACAACATTTGAAGTAGACGTAATCTTGCAGTGTTGAAACACTATTTTATTATATAAGAATATAATCACGTGAGTAAGAAAGGATGTTAATGCTAACCGTAATCTTTATATTTCACCAAATTTGTATAATGACACAATATAACACACACGCCGCCTAAAATACCGACACTATTAGATTACAATTACATTGTTTTAAATACAGGCACTATCAATTTATTATAGAGTCAGTAAGACGTTACAGACACTCTGGTTTACTTTAAATATGTTCGTTATGATATACATTTATTCTAACTTGCTTAAACCAAGTCACTATAATGGCGCAATAGCTTTGTCTAATTTGAGTACAGACACTAATTTGCATCAATGCTTCGTAACATAGGTAATAGTTAGTTTAACTACTATCAAACTTAGATTACATTTAAGAGAAAATAATATTATCTTTTATCATACAGAAAATTTAATTTATGTGGAACCATTAAAATGTTTAAACTTTATAAAAAGACAAATATCAGTTTTAAAATTCGAAGTTAACATAGTCAACTGACATTTCTTTCATATAACAGTTGATATTATTAGCTCGTTAGTAACGTGCTCTACAGAAAGTCTAAATTTAATGATCTACATGGCAAAATACCGTGTTGACTTTCATTATCAAAATCCTTTGTTGTAAGTTTATCCAACGAAATATCGTTTGCTTTAAAGTTTTTTTTCCTGTCCAAGCTAGCTTACAAATGCACGGTGTTCGTAACTAACCTGCAAAGGCTACATGTACTTTATTTTCTGGACGGAAGATCTGGACATACTGCGGAACATTAGGAGCAAAGTCCCTGACGGCCCAGGACCTGAGAATAGTATGCTGATCCTAGTTAGAAATGAAATTTATGAGGGCACTTTAGCACAACGGAAATTCTTATGCTGAATATTATAATGCCAAGAAGCTATTTTACAAAACAAATCTGCCTTTCTTTTAAACCATTAATCTAAAAAATTGTAATTTTTAAACATTTTTAGATAAGTAATTTTATGAATATGATATAAGGATTCTGCTTAAAATAACCAACACTAGGAAAAACTATTGTTATAGTTAATCGCCTTCAGTTAGTTGTCATAGAAATAAAGAATAAAAATAATTAGTCATATTTTCTGAAACGGGACGATCTCATATAGTTTTGTTTCTGTTGTTGCCTTGTAACCATGATTAGATCTAACAAATTATTTTGACGTTTTACTTATGCGAAGGGTTACAGGAAGATTGGAAACAAGTCGACCATAGATCACTGTTGTAAATTTGTTTAAATTTTTGCTGACAACTGAACCATAAAGCACAAGACAAGCAGGCAGCCATTATTTGTCGAATCTGATTCGCAAGAAACAGACTGATACTTATTCCAGGAGTGAATAAAATGTCCTCAACTACAAATGAAAGTCAAAATGGTTATAAACAGGCATAATAAGGTCACTCTGTGTGTCAACGCGAAAGGAGTATATTTCACCTATACACGGGCGCAAAAAAAGTTTAACTACAATAGTGTGCTGGATAGTATTTTCTGGACCAATGAGATGTGGGTCAAAATCCTGTTTTATAGATAAGTTTCGCTTCATCTTGATGTTGTTTGGATTGAATCTTGACGAAGATATCAACTAAGAGTCCTTACTGAAAATTCATATTTTAAAAACACTGATTTTACGTATATACGACTATATCAGGATATCACTGTTATTCACCATATCTTATGTAGATACAAAAAAAAAACATGAATTGTAAAAATGTAAAACGACATCGCATAAATGTTAATTTACGGGCAAATGTTGAAAAGACCAAACATTTACATTAGATATTATATGATTAGTCTTCAAATACTTGATTTGTATAAAAAACACCTGACTAGATAAACACTCACCCAAACTCTCAGAAAAGACTCAAAAGCTTAAATATCTCACTCGAGGACATTCGATTAGCCAGAATGATCGAAGATCTAAACTGAGCAAATCCCGATCAATTGGATCACGCAACAGATTTCCTACATGAAAACTCGGGATCGAGTCGTAGTTGTTATTAGCATAGAAATATTTCTCGACACGACTTTTCTGAAGAGGGAAGCATGTTCTCAGTTGCATAACTAAAAGTCTATCACCTGTTACGAAACTTATATCACAATCTAAGTTTATCTAAGCAGTTCTGCACTGAATAACAAGAAAACATAACATGAAACGTAACATACCGCTGCGTTTCTATCGGCATAGTTTCTTCCAGTTAACATAAAACAAGCTTCTGCTGCATTCATCCTGAAATATATAAGAAATGGCATTATTATACGATGCATTAGTAACCAGCAAAATGTAGTGACTTAATGGGAAATATGTATTTTATATCTGTGTATGGAACGTAAAAGAGTTGAATATGTGTTGTACCGTAGTGTAATTTACTTTGCAATAAATACATGGAAGCCTTCAACAAAAGTCTTTAAATACAATTTAGTTGGCCTTGTAAGTTGTTCCTAAAGAAATACATTTTGTGGAACATAACTTTCAAACGAAGCATTTATCATCATTTCATCGAATCTGGTTTTATCGGAAAAAATAATCGTTTTCTAAGATCATTATTTGCAAATATATTAGTGGGAGAGTCATAAGTAGCCTCCCATAATTTATCTGTGCTACAAAAGCTGGCCATTAAAATCTTTAATATTGGGTTGAGGAATAATTCGTGAGCGTTTTTCAAGTTCAAAAATATAGTCATAAATGAAACGCTTTCGTAAAATATTTCATGTCATTTGGTAGATAATTTTTTGCTCTAATAGATGATGTGTTTGATTTTCATATGTCTTTAATTTTTGCTTTCATTTTCAGCTCATTAAATGGAATGTCAAGTGGACAAAATCGAGCATTTTCGACACCATCTGCTTTTCGCATTTAATTTATTGCAATTTCGTTTCAAACAATGCATACTATATACCTAGGTATTACATGAAATAAAGTATCATAATAAATGTTTTGGGTGTAATGTGTTCATGCATTGAAGTATTGTATAGTCTTGCATGTAATGCTTGAATGAAATTATTTAAAAACGCTCACGAATTATTCCTCAACCTAATATATAAGAATTACTACTATTCATCATTATTTTTCATATAAGCTATTCATAATTTTGAACTAATAGACTAATAGAAAGGAAAACAGTCAACAGCACCCACTGTCAGCTCTTTAGCTTCTCTGCTAGAATAACGATATTTAACTGTTACTTCCATAACGATCTATGACATGTAACTACTGAAAGTGATGATTTATGCGGCAACGGAACACAAACCATGGATTTGTAGCTCATTACTTCTGCTTGTAAATAGTATGTCACGTTCATCCATTTGCATATAAAGCAGTTGACAGGTTCAGTGTCTCACCTGGCTCGAGTTAGATCGGCGTCCTTCAGCGCCGACCCCTGGATATAGATCACTCTTTGGGCCCACATGGGAACTTGTAAGATCATTTTGGTCGTCGCATCTGGCTCACATGGTGACAGGAGTACTACAAAGTAATCCTAGAAAACATTTAAAAATTGGTTCACTAGCAAGAAACTAAAAGTTGAATTCATTTATCACAGTGATAATAACCTCCGAATAAAAAGTTATAAACTAATCAAATTTAATCACTAAAGACCTTAAACATTATAGTATATTCTACGTAATATTACCTAAAATATACATTTCAAGTTTAAGATAACCTATGTAAATGTGGAACGGTCAATCTTCAATATTACAGAACAAAGAATACTTTGTGTGTTAACGTTAATATCGTAATACTTGTTTGTACAGAAGTCATTTGCTTAAAACGCCTGGAATTGAAAATCTGTTGAAAATAAATCTAAAGAATTATGCGTGCAAGACAAATCTGATCAAATTATATCGGATTGTTTTGTTTGTTTGTTTTATTTTTGAATTTCACGTAAAGCTACTCGAGGGCTATCTGCGCTAGCCGCCCCTAATTTTGCTGTGTAAGACTAGAGGTAGGGCAGCTAGTCATCACCACCCACTGCCAACTCTTGGGCTACTCTTTTGTCAACGAATAGTGGGATTGACCGTCACATTATAATGTCTCACGGCTAAAAGGGCGAGCATGTTTGGTGCGACAGGGATTCGAATCTGCGATCCTAAGATTACGAGTCGAGCGCCTTAACCACCTGGCCAAGCCGGGCCAATTACATCGGAAGTGTCAGTATTGACCGTTAGAGCATTTTCTCTTTACATTATCAGAGTTACTTACCTGCAAAAGAGGGTGAGCATAGAACTCGTTCAAGAAGTCCATGATAGTATCTGTTCTGAGAGTTGTGCTACACACAACAACGTGTCTCTCGTTCTGAGCACGATGCATACTGTAGGTTCCGCCAAGTTTCTGACGTTCCATCCACGTGTAGGCTAGTTGTTCGAACTATTAAGAAATAATATCAAAATACAATATTGTTTCGTACTGAAAATAAAATACGTTTAACTCGATAACACTACTAACTATGTTTTGTTTTTTTTCATAACCAGAAAACGTGGCCTTATTTACTCAGCAATAAGTTCGCAGGCTCATAGCTCTGAAGTTCGGGTTTCGATATATGTGATGGGCATGGCACAGGTAGTTCATTGTGTAGCCTTGTTAGTTAAGTATTATAAAAAAAAGTAATAATATCATAGCTGAATATATGTTCTATTTAAAATGTGTTTTTCCATAAAATAACAATATATATTTTATATTGCCGAAAGTCTCCATTTTCAAATTATATGGCAATTTATTTATCGTTTTTTTCCGTATGTTTCAATGCTCATTTCTGTAGGTATTACCCATATGGATAATTAAATACAAGAAACTGTTAAGCGCATGTTTTAAAACTCTGAAATAAAATGCCTAGCAAAAAATTAATTTTTGGAGTCCATTTCATGATATCAATAGAATAAAACAATTCAGAAACGCACAATTAAGCAAAGCGTGAACATTATATCATACCGATTAAATGATATCCAGAACTCACCAAAACCTCAGTGCTTAAACGCCATATCTAGCTAAGAATATTGAATATTTAGCTAAGAAGCTAAATAATTAATTAAGTGATGTAAAACTTTTTATTTTTTCGAAGATAATATATATATATACGTAAGTTGCTAAAAATGATACGTGGAAAAAAACAAGTGAACCGTGCTTCATTGCTTTTATTATAATATATATATATTATAAGTTGCTTATAAATGATACGTGGAAAAAACCAAGTGAACCGTGCTTCATTGCTTTTATCATATCTTACATTCCAGATGAAATAGGTTCAACAGACCCAAAGACATTGCGTGCAAACCTTATAAATTCCCTGTACCTTTTTTCCTTTCGGCTGATTTTAATACCAAAGTGACGTTAGCCTCAGAGCATTGAAACCCAGTAACAGAAACTAAAATTAAAAAGCTCTCGTATTACTTTTCAGTTTAACTCCATAACTTCAACCACATCTAACGGTACAATTGAATTCAATACCTTGTTAACTCGTATACACGATGTTTTAACTTCAGTTATAACAGTTTATAATATTTAAGTAGCACAACGTGGTATTCTCAAATCTATTTATTATACGTTACACCATCAAAAACAATTACGTCACAACACTTGTAAATTCTATAAAATCAAAACATTTTATTTTGTAATATTTCAATCGTGTAGATCATAAAAAAACATCTGATGTCTTAATATTTTCTTCGACCTGGTGATATGTTAAAACAAAAGTCTTAACATTCATGACATACTGTCGTTGAAATGCTTAACTGAAGCATATTATGAAAACATGGTGATTTTTTTTTAGATTTTTCATGTGAGTTATTCATTAACTTTCTATTACATAAAACAGATTGGACTTTCCCGGAATAAATGAACATCAAATGAAACTGTTTCAGAACTGAGTAAACACCGTAAGCAAAATTATGCTTTTACAGATAGAATCTTAAACTCAAATTTAAAGTTTTTACTTTGACACAAGCCTGAAAAGTAACTTATATGTTCTCTAGTGTACAACACTACAAAGACCTGTCTAAAAGCAATCAATACCTTTCTATGTAAAATTCATAAGAGGTTTTCTCGCCAAAAGAGTCATATGATGCATAAGCAATTAAGGACTTAAGTGGTCTTGTAACTTTTTAATGTAGAAACGAATGAACTATATCACAATGTGTTTGATACTAGTGATGTTTATGTGGTGAATGTTCACTGAGAGTACTCGCATTCTTTGTTCAATTTATTGTAGTTTTTGATAACTTCATTTTCATATAATCAAATCTAGTTATAATTGAATGAAAAACTCAACAGCAAGTGAAGTGATTATTATGAAAAAAAAGGATATTTATAAGTCACGAGCTTCATGAATATGATATTTTTTTCTGAATAAACAATACATGATTTTTGCAATCATTTACGCATTTACCAACTGTGTATGTGTTTATAAAACGAAGTTTAAATTTGTTTTACATAAGGCCTGAAATACTTTAACTTTAGAAAATCAAGCTGTTATTATACTTCCAAAATAAATAAGAAGAAAAACAGTTTTTTTCTAACACTTGCGAAACATTTAAACTTTGAAATGCTTGTAACTCTATAAGATTGAAACTTAAATTCTTCTGAACGGGACTAAATATAGCAAAATAGTGCGCATGTGCACTTTTGTAATATATATATATTACATACCTGTGTCGGTAAGACAATTAAAGCAACACAAATCATCACCACCATGAACAGTTGAGAAGGAAAACAGTCAGGTCTATAATCTCCATACCCTACCGTAGAGAAAGTAACCACAACAAAATACAGACTTTCAAACAAGTTAACATGGAGACTTCCAGCCCTTTGGAAGTGTTGATAACCACAGACGCTAAAAAACAACAAGAGAAAAACATTCATTTAGGGTTTTGTTTTTCAAGAAAACAAAAATATACCTGCTTCCTTTAAAATTATTACCACTTTAGGTAACCATGATAGATTGTATATTGTACTATGAAAGTTACTTTATATGTGTACATAAAAATAAATATATTAATTTGACTCTGAACTACTATCTTCTGTTTTAGTATATATTTTGTTACAGTTCATCTCTCCAAAGGATAAAGTAACCAAAGTAAAGGAGAGCAAAGTAACCAAAGAGCCTGATTTAATTAGATAGATAAATATGCTTAAAATGCCTATCATAAAATAAGACTAAAAATTTAAGTGAAAAAACACGTTATTTTGTGATTATAGATGTATGAAGCTAGTCTCTGCTTACACTGATCACAGAAGAAGCTCATAGCGTCTGAGGTACTTAAACAATCGTGGTATTGTGTGGTATTTCTGTTTACTTTTACCTTATAAAGTTAATAGGTAACTCAAGCATCATAGACATTATTTAGAAGTCACTACTATAAGAAGCTTAGTGTTGCTTTTTAATTTGTCCTTATCTGGGATTAGTGATGACGTACGGGATTACTCGAAACCAGTCTGGTGAAAAGTAGCTAATCAAATGATTTTCTAGGTTTCTTGGCTGTAAATGTGGCCTAGTGGTTAACGTACAGAACTGGTTTTTTTCAAGATTTCTAGTTTGAAACGACTTGCTACTAAATATGCTCCGATTTTTGGTATACGGGAAAGTTATAAAAGTGAACATCAGTACCACAAGTTTGTTAAAAATAGTTGCTTATGCTATTGGGTGCTGTCAACTGGGTGTGTTTTCTTTGCTCTAAAGCTGATAATTATAGTCCACTGAGCCTAAACTATGGTTAACTGACTTGGCTAACAAGTCCATTGTGTTTAAAAGTAAGTAAACAAACAAACTAGGTTTCCTGCGTCTTGACAAATCATTTTTATAATGAAACAAAAAAATAAGATCGGTTTCGTTAGCTAACGCATGTTAATACTTTTATTGAAACCAAAAATAATGTCATCGTTCTCACACGTATAAAAAGACAAAGACGACTCTTTTACTTCAATTAATTATCAGATAATTCAATGTCAATTTCTGTTGAGTGCGACACATGTGTCTGATTCCAAAATTACATCAGTTTCTAAACTTAACGATCAACCTCACCTTGTAAAAATCAAACAGAGAAGAGTAACCGATAAAACCATCAAACGCTGAGACAACGCCGACTGGGATCTCTGCAGAGCACGATGTAAATCATTCTGAAATATTAGAAACATAAAACAAAACAAAACATGAAAGTGTTCACGAAATAGGACTCCAGTATTGTTTAGGTGGCTTCTACTATCTTGTTGAATAAAGTTCTGTGTGCTGATTCTAAATTGAATGATAACCTTTAAACCAGTTAGATTGTGTTTTAAACTCTTAAAAGTTTCATAAACCCAAATAAACCAAAATGTGTTGCCTAAAATACATTAGTGTGTTATCCAAATAATGTCTTCCATTTCTGATTAAACATCAGGTGAGAATTTAAAAAAAAAATGTCATGGGAGTCACACGACAACTTTGAACTTTACGTTTCAACAAGAATAATCTACGATCACAGTCAGCAAACCTAAGGACCCCGATAAATATAATATATTTAACACAGAAGTTGCTTGTTGGTGAAACAAATTGCACGACAACTGTAGTAAAGGTCTTGTGGTCGCTACGTCCAAGGTATTCAAATACAAAGAAGAAAATATTTTGTATGTCCTCAAGAAATTGTATTTATAATTAAACTCTGTTAATTTTTCTGCATACATATCTGTAAATAAATATATATATATATATGTGTGTGTGTATAGAGATAGAGAAATAGAGGTAGAAAATTATGTTATGAAACTATGAGATAATGGAATTTCTCCTTCCACTGCTTGCATTTTATCATTATGTTATGAAACTATGAGATAATGGAATTTCTCCTTCCACTGCTTGCATTTTATCACAAAATACACATTATTTACAAACACTTTACCATGTGTAGTGGTGAAAATGACCTAAACATTGTTAGTATTACTCGGAAAATGTGCGGTTTACTTTATTTCAAAACGTGTGCTTCTTTCTGAGCATTAAAATGCATTTAAATTGGCTTTTACTTTTTATGAGGCCCACAGTTCGCTATCCTTGGAATAGTTTTAGTTTATTCTGATCAGATATATCCACATTAGAACCAGAGACGTAACTAGGGTTTACAGCGCCCGGGGACAAAGTCAGTTTTCGTGCCCCCTCGTGACAAAATATAACCCATAATTTCTAATTATGTGACATCAATTTGGCGCCCCATCCCCGATGCTGCGCCCGGGCACAGATGTACCCCCTTGATCCCCTCTAGCTACGCCACTGATTAGAACCTGCTTGTCATAACAATGTTCGTAAAACTAATACTTAAAAGCACTTCGATCTTTCTTATTTTTACCATTTTAGTTGCTTTACCAGTGATATGAAAGTACGTGATCTAAGACACAAACACAACAACCCTTCTCCTGATTTCAATATGAATGTTTCATTCAGTGCCTTAATATCCATGACCAGAATTAAAGCTTTTATTATTAAAACTGTGAAGACACATACAGTGACTGCAGATTGAGTGATCACATAAGTGGTTCTTATTGTTATGGGACAATTTTCTTTACTTAATGAAGCAATAGTTACCAGTAACTTACATACCTATCAATTAGCCATTAAAAACATTAAACTTTTTACCGTACTCCGCCTTCAGGAAGCAACTAATCACTTCTAATTATAATTTGTTCACGCGAAGCAAACTTTCGATATTTTGCATTTTTTAAGAATGTATTTTAAGACTATAAGATAAGGAAAATGGCTAAGGCACATTTTAATGTAGATAGATTTTCTCACAATCCTTTTAGTGCATTTTTGGTTTTCAAGTCGGATTTACATGAAAAATAACAATCTTTTTGTGTACCCTGAAAGCTTGCATTCCACACCAGAACTCACAATCTACGCTCGATCAGTGGTAGCTAAAATAACTGAAATACTGCAAACGATATATGATTACAATAAAGTAGCTATATTGCAGTTATGTAAAACCGCTTACGCTGGCTTAGAATTACGCATAAGATTATTATAATAATTAGGTTTTTCGGCCTGAAACACCTACTCTTTTAAGCCAGCCTGGGAACGTTTACACATCTACGATGAAGTATGCTAACTACGTTAATAAACTTGACATATTTTCACATATTGTTTAATACTTACAAACATGTTTTCAAGCGCGTACTTAGCAAGCCAACAATTGAGAAATACTGGTATGAACAAATTACGTAGTGGAGGCCAGAAAATCTGAAAAGCAAGCAATACAAATCTAAATTATAATTATTTGAGCATGTGCAGACGTATATTGAAATATATACATGATGTTTTGTTTTTTTTAAATAATACGTAAATATGTTTGTTTCACAACACGTTCATTAGATGTCGCAATGGATAAGACAGAATATTACAAAATACTTTTAAATATTAGATTTAAATAAACATTGGACTGAAGAAGATATTTGAAAGTTCAAAACTTGAAATCACATACGTTTGATGCTATACTCTAACAAAGAATTTCATATTTAATTTAGATTACCTTGTATTTTTACCTGCTATTAACTGTTAACATATTAGCCGTCAAATACTATTTAACACACATTACAAGAACTACGTTAATCTAATGAAATTATTCATGCCATAATTTATTACCTGTATTGATTGTAAACAAGGAAGTGTACAAAGATATATTCTTGGGTGTGCTTTCTTATAGCAAAACCACATTGGGCGCTCTGCTGAGTCCACCGAGGCGAATCAAACCTCTGATTTTAGCGTTGTAAATACGTAAACTTACCGCTGAACCAGACGGAACAATATGTTTGTGAAATATTGTAATAGACCACGTATAAAACTGTTTCTTCACCTAGTAAGACTAATTTGTATTACACTTTTTTTGTTTTAAGCCATATCGTCTTCTGTTTCGTCATAACAGCTGATGTCCAGTTACTCGGTAGAGGACAAACAAGCCTATAAAGGTAGGATGCGCAAATCTAAATTAAAATTTGTTGTGTTTTGTTTTTGAATTTCGCAAACAGCTACTCGAGGGCTATCTGTGCTAGCCGTCCCTAATTTAGCAGTGTAAGACTAGAGGAAAGGCAGCTAGTCATCACTACCCACCGCCAACTCTTTTACCAACGAATAGTGGGATTGACCGTCACATTACAACGCCCCCACGGCTGAAAGAGCGAGCATGTTTGGCGCGACGGGGATGCGAACCCGCGACCCTCAGATTACGAGTCGCACGCCTTAACGCGCTTGGCCATGCCAGGCCCAAAATTTGTTGTGCTTTGGTGTGAATCGCGCAAAGTTACACGAGGGCTATCTGCGTTATCCATCCCTAATTTAGCAGTGTAAGACTAAAGGGAAAGCAGCTAGTCATCACCACCCATCGCCAACTCTGGGGATATTATTTTACCAACAAATAGTGGGATTGATCGTAAAATTAACACGCCCCCACGGCTGAAAGGACGAGCATGTTTGGTGTGACGAGGATTCGAATCCACGACCCTCGGATTACGAATCGAGTGCCTTAACCACTTGGCCATGCAGGGCCTCTTTGTGTTGGCACAGACGAATATTTACACATACATTCATTTTTAAAGCCTGTCTTTAATATAAAAATAATTATAAAACCTTCAAAAACAGATTAAAAAGTATCAGAAACAGCTTTTCTAGACACCTTAGAGTAATCGTAACATGGAATCGTGGAAACAAATATAAAAATAAATTTATTTTTCTTTCATTTGTTTAACGACTGTGTGAAAGCTGTAACTCGTATTCACTTCAAAGAATGACATTATTAAAAATAATCCAAACAAAAGCGTGAATTATTAAGATGAAAGCGATTTTCTACGAGACTTTTAAAAAAAATTATAAAAATCGTGTTTGTTTGATAATTCCGTGGAACTAAGATGGTTCCAAAATAATGAGATCTCATTAAGTTTGGTTTGAAACGTGTTGACGCTCAGTACGCTCTGTGCTAATAGTTACGTAAATTATCGACTACTTCTTCTGTTTGATATCTCACAAATTACTTGCTGTTTGATTTTTCTCAATAAAAGCAACCTTTAATTGAAATGTTCTTTTTCTTTAGACGTTGTTACAGTTGAAAGAAAACGTTGTAGATTTGACGTGGAAGAATAGTAATTAGATTACAATAAAGTTTATTTTCCACTTACAAAATCGAACTAGTTAGTTTAAGAGGAAGGTATTTAATTTTCGTAGTAAACAGTAAAAATTTTAAAACAAAGAGTGCCACTTACCGTGATGATGAAGGGTACGTTGTTTACCAATTCCAAAATTAAAGTGAAGGACATTAGTTGTTGCCAGATGTTGCCCTGTAAAACATGGTCTTTTATTTTAGTAACTCGTAAGAAAATGGTAGGAATAAAGTAATTCTATATCCATTTTAGTTTGATGTGTAAGGTAGGAAGTGTAATAAATCGATATTAGGAAAAACTGATAACCAAGGTTCATTATGCTCGTTGCCCATTAGTTTTGTTAACTATGGCTTTAGGTAATAAACTAATAATTCTAACCTTCGAATGTGTTTTTTTTCAAATTATGTACGTCTTACTATGGTAACCTTATAATGCACCTAAAATCACACAGAATAGCAAGCATTATACACAAGAGTCAATGCAATAACCATTTCAGTATACACTTGGCAGTGCGAAAATGTTAAATTTCCAACATGTAATCTTAACCTTCATTCTACTTGACGAATTACTTCTGCATCACTCCATTGAACAACTCGAATAAGAGACTTGGTAATAGAAAACGTTCTTCTATTGCCATATAACGTTACGTGAGTTTAAAATAAGACAAAATAATATTTATTCAGTTATATTAAAATTACTAAAAATTTAAACTTTCAATTACAGAGCGTTACAAATTTAGTGAAGAACTAATCAAAAGAACATAATAAAAATCACCTTATATCCTAAATACGCTAACAATAAGGCCTCTAAGAAGCATATCACCGACAGAGTAACCTAAAAAAAAATAGAATATGTAAGCTGTAAAGTTATTACAAAACAAAAGTTGTGTCTTATACAAGGTAAATACACATATAAAAGTCACACAGACAATATAAAAAGCAAGAATCAGAAGTAAAACAGTTTAACAAAATATGAATAACTTCCCCTAATTTTCCCCAATATTACCTTTAATCAAGCTGCACTGGATTTGTTACAATTCCACAAGCCAAACCCTATGATAAGCACCTTAAACAAACCTCAGGAGAGAGGCCCAATGATACAAGTCTCCCTTTCAAAAACATTTTGAAGACATGTAAGAAATTTAAATGATAAATCTCAGGATAAAAGCCATTAGAGAAAATAAGTTTATTATTACTTAACTTATTAGAACTAGTTGAAAAATATTGTTTTTGCATCAGTTAGGGTGTTTCATAATAAAATTATCATCATGGTAACTCCAAAACAAAATATTATTCAAATTTTAGGTCACGGCGGAGTTTTATTTATTTTGAAAGACCTTGAAGTTTTGGCAGTATAAAAATACGAACCATTATTGTACAATTATTATATTATACTGTAAAGTTACCTTATCATTTTTTAAAGTATTAATTAAACAATTATACGCATGCATCAAAAGTAAGATGCTAGAAACAGTGTTAAATACTGACTCGTTATAAATTCAAATATATATATATATATATAGTTGTTACAAATTCACATATTTTTTTTGTAAGCATAATTAAAAGTAACATTTTACCTGAATGCACCATAAAAAGAACGAACGATCTACCCATAGTATGGCTACCCTGTAAATAAAAACATACATAACTTGTTTATTTTATGGCGAAGCTACTCTGGGGAATCGAGCCCCGAACTTTAACGTTGTAAGTCCTTAGACTTATTGCTGTCCCACCAGAGAATAAGAATAATAAATTACTATTTGTTACCAAAAGAGGTTATTATACGATAGTTACCGATTTATTCGATGATTACTGGCAAACATGAAATTGAATCTAAATAGTTTTAACACACGTTGTGTGACAAACTACGATCTATGGTTTCAAACATTTTATCATTTATAATAAATCATTTAGAAGAGTTAGTCAACATGACACTACAGTGGCGAAATATTAATCATAAATACTAGCTAACCTAAAGATAACCTACCAGTTGATATGTCCGTTAGGCCTTCTATTAAAGTCATGAGATCCTTCTTCTTCGCTGGTGATGTTTGGATCAGGACAGCCATAGCTTCGTGAAAATAATACGTGTTTATTTCCATTGTGATGAATTTAGTAAACACGCCTGTTTATTTATGACAACTCCATGTTTTGTGTGATACGGTAAAGTTGGTTACTTTAGTTCTTGTATATTGATGTATTTCGATTTTAACTATGCGAGACCTTGGTTCAGTAAACAATTCCATTCCTTCTAATGTTTGTATGACATTATGAATTTAAGGTTAAATTGCTTCTATTGGTCATTAGATTTTTAAATATATTTGCTGCTTTCTTTATTAATGATTATTTATATAAGCGATAAAATTACCAATATTACGACAATGTTTTTAGATTTACTTACATGTAAGATTTAATTACCAATATTACGACGATGTTTTCAGATTTACTTACATGTAATATTTAATTACCAATATTACGACGATGTTTTTAGATTTACTTACACGTAAAGGATAATGCGCTTCGGTTTCATCGAAAACTAGTGATCAGTAAAATAAATAACTAGTAAAACTTATAAGACTTTTGTACTCGATATAAACGTTACCTGACGTTCCGGATTCTTAACAGACCTGTAGCTAATGAGTTAGGCCTAATATATTCTACGTAATTGAAAAAAAGAAAAGTTTGTTGTGCAATAAACAACAATCCATCATTGCAATATTGTTCAGCGTCCATTTTGTTTACAATTAACAACTCAATAAAGCCGGAATAACGCTTAATTAGTAATTGCATAATGAAAATCATATGTTTAAATTACTGTATTTTTCGGTGTATAGGATACAGGGGGGGGGGTTTGAGACCCATGTTTTTGGGAAAAAAAAGTGCGTCTTATACACCAAAAAATACATCTTATGCCTTTCAAGGCGTACCTTGAAGGGGTTTATGGCGAGTAAGCATTTTTCTTTTTGTTTCCTTAATGTTTAAAAGTACCAAACACTTTTTTTCTTTCCCAAAGTGTGGAAATTGTAACAAAGTTATTAACAATGTGGCGTGTGCAGTTGCCTTAATGGCACCACATGATATTGTTTGAGAACAAGTGAGAGTGAACTTTCATAACTATTTCTCAGTGACTTCAGTGATGCACAGGAACATTTTGAAAGTTTTCATAATAAACGTTGTGATGTAAACAACCATATTTTATTTTATTACGGACATTACTGTTGAAGTATTTTGAAGAATAATAAAGGGTTATACTGATGTTGAAGATAGAAAACAGGAGTGCATCTTATACACCTAAAAATAGGGTTCTTAGTTTATATATGTTTCTGTTTAATTTTTAAGTATTATTTAAAATAAAAATATTTTGTCTCTAAAACACTGTTTTTGTGTTTGTATTATATTAATAAAACTCCAGTTTATCGTTATAAATGTTAAAGTACCGTCAGCGCATGTATAGTTTCCTGTTTGCGTAAATGTAACAGAGAAACAAATTCTAAAAAGATTTATGTGTGAATGTTAGAGACGTTTATTCTTTTACCCGGCACTATCAAAGCCTGAACTGTGAAATGTTATTTCAAATCTCGTTCGGTCTCAAATTTTGAATTTCAACCCTTAAGCCATGAGTGGAAACATGACTGAGAGAAAACATAATTCTTTATCGTGCGTGCATATGCTCATAACAAAATTTCTTTATATTATATCACAGCAATAAATTTATCAAACTTTCGAATACAATGTTAAATTCAAAATTAAATAAATATACATCTGAGTAATTTGTAGGGAGTATGGTTTTGTCTTATTTCTCATAAGTTGCTTTAACAACTATATCAAAATGTTCTTTATTTAGTAAAACTAGTCATTTCATATGATAGAAGAGATAAACATCATATAAATAATTGACCTTTAGCTAGTAAGTTTCCAATAGATAATCTAAGCAGATTTGCATTAAAAGTCTCGTGGAAGATTAACCTTCACCGTCGCAGTTTGGCAATAAGCTGGAGTTCCTGAACAATTTTGCAACACAAGCACGTGTTCAGAAAACATGCTGTGACTATTTCAATGAAATGATATTACAACTTGTTTTCTTGTGAGAACTCAAACTTAAATCTCATAAAGAAATAGATACGATGTCTCGGCCAATCCTTCACGAAGTTAAAAACTGAGTTCAGAACAAAGTTTAAATCACAGTACATGAATAGAAGAGCAATAACAGTCTAAAATCTAGGTCGCAAAAACACTAAATGTTGATTTTAATAAGCTTTACATCATGATATAAAAACGTATAAATATAATAATAAGTAATGAGTGAACCAGAAAAAAAAAACCGTAAATTACACTATTCTAATATTCTATTCGAATGGACCTTGGTCTTTAAAGAACAGAATATTAAATATGTCCAAGTGTTTATAAGTATTAAAAATACCTACGTATAATTTATTAGATCTATCGCAATAGCATGAAATCAGCACTCGTATGATAAAATGAAAGAACACAAATGTAATCTGATCTAATTCAATAATACTCTGAATTTATGCAGTAGAAGTAAACTTTGCACCTTTTATAATACACTCATTTATCATTATCAACTACGTAGTGTATATCTAAACGCATTCTGCATAGTCTATGGTCTATAATCTCTTTGGTGCCTTAGAGCATATTATGCGATTTTAAAATGGTTAGAGGCTTATTATGGTTCCAGGAATAGCTGAAATATTTGAATTTAAAATCTTGCAAATTATAAATCGAAAAGGAAAAAAAAAACAAGGTTTATTGTGCATCATGGTAAAGAGAATTAGAAATTCATATCAGTATACGAACTACAAAATCTGTTCTTAATTAATGGCTATCAATGCCTTCAGTCCATTTGATAGATTTCTTTCTAGCGTTTCATTGCTCTACGGTAACAATTAACCACCTTTTATACTTTGAAAGGTATATTTATCTTTTTAGCACATCTTTTCAGTAAGGAAACACATTTTACAACAAAGCATTTCGCAAGTAATTTTTAGTGATTAATAAAAACGGGTTTTTAATGCTCGCTCATTACGGTCCAAATCAAAGAAATTATACTAAAAGCATTAACACAATGAGATAAATATTACTTTTCCAGAGTTATAAATATTATATTTTGAAATAAAATGGGTCTTTTCTGGATACACGAATATTATTTTTTTTTTAATAAATATCTTTTATTTTCTATCTGTCTTTTGTCAGTCTTTTCAAGGCTTCACTTATTATACTATAATATAATAGATAAAAAAGAGAAACAATTTTTCATTTAAAAAATAACTAGAAAAGTCTTACATCAGAAACTACAGAGTCATTCTATACTTATATTTCATACATTCGGTGACTGCTCATAAGTCCTGAAATTATATGTATTCACCATTTACTATAGAGCTGCAGATGGGCTATTTGCGCATAGCCATCCTTCGTTTTGAACTTATAAACTAGAGTAAAGGCAACTATTCTATTGCTCCTCACTCTACAAATTGGAGGATTTGACTTTTCTTCTTATAGCATACTCAATGTCCGAAAAAGGAGAGATAAGTTTTGTCTCAACGACCCTTTGACCAATGAGCCCTCAGATCAGCAGTTTAAGCACGCTAACCAATAATGACTTATTGTTACTGTGAACATAAATATATCCATACTAATTCCTCACTCATAGAAATAACCTTTTTAATAGATATATTTCCTCACAGTGGCACAGTCTGTGGACTTAAAATACTAGAAACCGGGTTTCGATACTCGTGGTGGGCAGAGCACAGATAACACATTGTGTGGCTTTGTGCTTAACTTCAAATAATATTAACAGATGTATTATCTAAACACGTACAGTATAACCACTAAAAATTGAAATATATCCACACTCAATTCCTTGTAAAGGTTACAATATTAGAGATACGTGAAATGATAAGAGTTTTGTAATCTTTGTTCTTTATTAATGCTTTGCTAAAGTCGAGATTAGTTTTATATTAATTTCTTATAGAATGTTTATAGAAATTCCATTATTTGATCATCTACTTCCGTTAGCAAACACCAAGAAGCCAAAATACAAAAGTCAGTTGCTTGAACCATGTTATTTACAAAGATAAATAAAACTTCTAAATAAATTTACTCTAAATCCACGTATTGACCTATAATTTTTATATTGGGCAGATTTTTAACGTTAAATCAACTATTAGAATTTCTGTGAAACACTATTAAAATCCAGTCGTGTTGCTGAATTTCACAGTTTCAATTTTTTAACATTTCAAAATGTTCCTTCACTTGTGATGTAATGTGATTTTTTTCCATAAAAAACATCTTTGTCATTAGGATAGCAAGAAAATAAAAACAAAGAGAAAGAGACCTGCTAAAGTCTAAGTTGTGGTTTAATTCAATTTTTGTTTTTTTCAGTCTTTCTGTAGTAAGAGTTATATGTGTGATATTACAATACTTATCCAAATACTAAGCGAAATTACTTTAAAAAGTTCGTATAGGATGATGTTAATTTCAGCGTAAACTGGACTTACCACGTAGCCTTAAGAGGTCCACTGTCCAGAACAACACGAATGACGTAGAGGGCGCATAATACAATTTTGATCACTAAATTGAAGATCCGTATTCTCAGACCTGTAATTTACGCAAAATAATTTAATATTACATTTATCATAAGTCATTTCCTTATGTTCCAGTCTACATGGTGGTCCAATATTTAATTACGTCAGACCATAATTTCTAAAAGTCATTTGTCAGTCTCACACAAATATTTACGTCACACAGACACACAAACATATATAAATCTGTATATTAATCTGAAACATATGAAAATCAAGTACAATCAGTACAGCGATCTAAGTCAACTAACTCTTGGACTACCCTGTAGATTGTCACATTACTTTAACATAATACTACAGTAAAATTTCAAGATGTTATTCATAGTTGAAATTCAATTTTCTCGTTTTTAGTGTTTGTCTATTTCTCCATCTCACACTTGACATATAAGAGAGCCTTTGTTGTATAACAATAAAGGTGATTTATAATCTGATAGTTAACCGGAGACGGTCCGGCATGGCCAAGCGCGTTAAGGCGTGCGACTCGTAATCTGAGGGTCGCAGGTTCGCTAAACATGCTCGCCCTTTCAGCCGTGGGGGCGTTATAATGTGAAGGTCAATCCCACTCTTCGGTGGTAAAAGAGTAGCCCAAGAGTTGGCGGTGGGTGGTGATGACTAGCTGTTTTTCCTCTAATCTTACACTGCTAAATTAGGGACGGCTAGCAGAGATAGCCCTCGAGTAGCTTTGTGCGAAATTCAAAAACAAAAAACAAACTAACCGGAGATATAACACTCTGAACACATAGGAACAGGATCAGCAATTTAAATGATTAAACAACATCCTTGTTAATAGCTTTTTATTTTGATACATGTCTGGATGTTATATTTAAATGTAAAAATACTTCCCTGTAGCATTTATATTTAATTACTAACAAAAATTTACTTTCTTTTCTCAACAAAACTGTTCTGGATAAAAAAGTAAATAGTTAAGTAAATGATAAAATGTCCACCATATCATTGATAACAGATTTTAGGGTTAGCAGTTAGTTTACAGACTTAAAACTGTAAACTTCTGGGTTCGATTTACTGTGATGAGCAAAGCGAAAAAAGCTTGTTGTGTAGATTTGTACTAAAATAAGCAAAAGTTCATGATATATGTCTGAGAAATTAAAACACTTGTGACATGTCATATAATGACAAATAACTTTAACAATGACATATAAACATTACAGCGCATCATTTTATAGTACGAGTTAAGTACGTGCTGATTAGTACAAAAATTACTCTAGAATCCCTTCCTGAAGTCCAGAAATTACTCCAGAATTCTTCCATGGAGTCCAAAAATTACTCCAAAATTCCTCCTTGGTCTTTCTCTTATTTTAATAACTATATATGGTACAGATACTTGATTTTATGTTGAGAGTTTCAGTAATATGTTATATCGAGCACGAAAAAACAAATATTATTTGTCATATATCTTATGGACGTTTGTTTATTTTTACTTCCTTGGGGAAAACTTAACTCCTTACGTAACTTCTTTGAATAAAATAAAATGTTCCGCAGACAGAATCTTTAATCGCACTTGATTTTAAATTTGAGAAACATTTTAAAATGTATCAATTTAACTTAAGCGCATTTCAGTTAGAATTCCGGCAAGTTTATTACTAAATACAAGATTATTCACGAACCTTTCACAACAAGTTTAAAATTGAGAACCTTTATAAAGCTGATAGAGTACAAAAATAGGTTACTGCAAAAATAAATGTTTTTTCAAGAAATCTCTTTTTAATAAACTGGAAAAATCTTCGCTTTCTCTGAATTTACTGACCAATTCGAAGTTCCTTAACATTGAGTTTTATGGAATTTGAGATAATTTTTCCTAATATGGACTTATCATTCATGTTGTTCCACTGAAATAAAAGAAAATCTATTTTATTCTTTGAGATTATATGTACAGTCCAGAAACCAAGGTAAAAGCTAGCCCACATTTACTCATTGAGATAAGACAAAAAAAAAAACCCAGTGAAAAGTCATTTGGTGAGATCAAATTTGAGTTGAAGGCATGAGGAAAGCTATATCGTAAAAGAGATGTTAAGGTTTATTGGATTTTATTTCCGCTTCATCGGTTCTTTTATCACATCCAATCACTTCAAACGAAAAAACGGAAACTATCAGTTAATGTCAGTTTTGCGAAAGAGCAAAATTTAAAAGTAGGCATTTTAACTTATTATATTAAAGTGAAGTTGTTATATAACAAAAGTAAAATAAAATAAAAATAACTTATATGTATTTCATATGTAATTCAATTTCAAAATTTATGCAATATGGAAATAGAATACAAAATGCAGTGCGAGCTTACCACATGCCTAAAATATTGAACCTATGTAATAGTGCTAAGTCTCAACGTCGGGTATAAACAGTACTTTAACATTAAATATAAAGAAATATGATCTAAATCTTTGAAAAATGTAACATATAAAACGTCTTTGCATTACAAAGTGCATATCTGAGTTCTAGTGGGTTCGATTCTTTAATCCAACATGACTTCACTTTAGCTTTGCACGTCTAAAACTTTTGTAAGCCATCGTGTAAAAACATTACCTTATACTAAATAATAAAGGTTGTTTCTTTCATTTTGTATACCTTCAATACTTAAGCTAGCTCTGTATAATATCGTGTGTGGCTAAAGCAGTTGGAACTCATTTCTGGTTGTAATTACGTTTTTAATTGAATCTATACGATACTCATCTCTCGAGTCAGTAATCCTATAATCAGTCTTATTTTCTAGTTTATTTTTGTTTTTTTTTCTTTATACTGAAACTGGTATAGTGATCGAATAATTTATTTTTGTTTAATGTCCTCTCTTTGTGCTTAATTAGTTCAACAGAGTAGCACATGAGTCACACAATTTTGCTGAACGACACGTGTTTCTACCCATGAATACCTTAAGAAAATTTAAGCTTCTGTAAGTTGTAAATTTCTGTAACACGGTTTGGTTTGTTTTGAATTTCGGGCACAGCTACAGGATGAGTAGCTGCCTTCCCTCAAGTCTTTCAGTGCTTAGTAAAAGATGGCTAGCGCAGACAGTCAATCCCACTATTCATTGGCAAAAGAGTAACTCGGGAGTTTACTGTCACATTATAACGCCCCCACGACTGAAAGAACGAGGAAGTTTAGTGTGATAGGGATTGGAACCCGCAATTCTCAGATTACAAGTTAAGCACCCTAACGACATAGCCATGCCGAGCCGAGAGGACTAACTATCCATACATTATTTCTATAATTACTGCAGGTGTATACTGGGAGTTGTTTGAACTAAAGGAACCAGAAGTTATTAAAACGATCATTTTCACCTTCTGTAACTTTTAAATTTGTACCTATACTGACACCTCTTTCTGACAGTCTAGTGCATAGCGTCAAAAATACAACAGTAATTACCACGAAGAATTAAAAAAATAACTTCATATTTCGATGGAGTGTTAAATTATATTTTTATGTAATGTGTACCTTTAAGATAATTGTTGGAGTAAAATAATTGCTAGAGTATAAATTATTAATAAAGATGTAATAAATTATTTTGTTACTTACTTGAACGCTGATTTTTTATGAAAAATAGCTGCAGTCTTTCTTTGAGAGTGTTTTCATTCACGTAAAATTCTACTTTTACCCTGAAAGAAAGTAAATAATAATTAAATTAGTACTCTTAGCTTTAAAAGAATCTTAAACAACGTTACATTTAGTAAAATTGTATCCTCTGACATGTTATTTTTCCATTTAAATTGGATCAATAGCTAAAACCCTCTTAAAGATCGACTGGCCACACCTTTGACCACAATTCTTTTCTAACAATAGCTATTTACACTGTACTTCGTCTGTCACATATCATATAATTTCTAGTTGGTTTTAATTTTTGCTCGGGTTTACTTATAATATGAAAATAAATCCATTGTTATTAACATAAAGCAAGATCCGTTCTGGAATAACTAACGAAAGTTTGTCCATAAATGAATATTAAAAATTAATTTGAGTAATTTTTACCATAACTAAGCATTTTAAGCCTTGTAAAATGTTACATGGGATATTCATCCATGTTTTAATTATCCCGATGAACATATTTATATGGACTGTTCGTAATTACCGAAGCTTATTAAAACTTAGGCTTGATAAAGTATGAGAAAACACCGAAAGCAAAAGCACTATTTTGAAAAATCCTGAAGAGCTTCTTGTAAAGTTAATCCAACATTAAAAGTTATACAGCTCCAGTCATTAACCTTGATTTACACACATTACTGAGCTCCAAACTGGAGCATTTATTGTACACTAGAGTGTAACTTCAGTAATGAATGTACAGTACATAATGCAAATACGGTGATAATTTGTATAGTTTAAATACGCAACATGAGTTTGTAGACGAACAGATCTTCTCAGAAACGTATAAGCACCTCTAGTAAGATAGGTCTCTGAGCTCAGTATGTTTTCTTCTATCAACATCTTATTTTACATAAAAAACTATAATTTTAAAAAGTACATTGGAAAAACTCTCATAAATATATTACAGTTAAAATAATCTACAAAAGTAAAAGATTTTTGATAAAAATATATCATAATTTTAAACACATGATTATAATTAATAATTAATTATAATTAATACCTTTTTTCAATTTTTTTTTTTTGTTTGTGTGGACCAATGTTGAGGTTTGTTATTTTAAACTTGTGTGTTTGATTCTAGTAAAATAAAAATAAGAATTGCACATTGTTGCACATCTTATAATAATAAAAGTAACATTAGATTACAAGGCTGTGTCAAGTGTTTCTTCCAACTTGATTGATGTGTTTGATATCTCTACTTTATATGGTTTGATGCATATCAGAGTTTTGAATGCATGCTTGTAGTTAACATCACTTGACTATAGAAACAGCTACAACTTATAGCCAACATTTAACATGTTGCTTTAGAAAAAAAATGCTATTCAAAGAAACAGTAGTCATTAAAATATGTTATATAAATAAACTGTGGGTTATTAATACGTGTTGTACAAAGAGACTACGAGTCGTTAAAAGATGATATACAAAGAAACAATGAGTTACGAGATTATGTTCTACGCACAATTCCCTATCAGAAAATGTCAAACTCTCTAGAAACCTATGAACAAATAAAGTGTGTAAAACAAATAAATTGTGGTTATTAAACATCCTACACAAAGAAACTATGGATTATTGAAGGTCACCAATAAAAAAACTGTCGGTTATTAAAAGATGGTATACAAAGGAACACTGGCTGTTGCAAGATGTTATTCAAAGATACAGTGGATAGTAAAGGATGTTTCACAAAGAAACAGTGGGTTATTAGAATATGTTGGACGTCATTCACGAAACCTATAATCTACCTATGAGAAAATGTCAAACTCCGTAACTGTTAAAATAAGTAATCACTTCGATGTTAGCTTATTTATATTCATTTTTATATTTAAAATAGAGCAAACATACAATCTTAGTTATGTATGCTAGTATCAAAAAACAAATACACTGTAATGCAATAAATAATAATGCGTTGTACTTTCATTGTTTTCTAATCAGAACAAGTCAAAAACAACCCCAGGAGTTCATAAAATTTATATTTTTATCTTCCACAAAGATTAAACTTTCTTTTTTACTCTCTCATTTTCTCTTTTACTTTTTACGATGCTGAACTCAATCTGGTAAAATGGAATGACATGTTAGTCCGCAACCAGTAAGCCAAAACTTTAATCACTTCAACGTTTTTTTTTAATAGATACATATCAGGTACCACAGCAATGTCTGCATTTTTTACTTGTTTAAGCATAGCTCGTTTGTTCTATAGCATTTTCTTAGTACTGTAGTAGAAAAACGTATCTTGAGCGTCTTTTTGTTAGCATTAAAACAGCTTTGGATTCAGTGCCAGATGAATCCCAAAGAATAACATCTTGTCGGCTATAAGAAAGAAATCGTAAGAAACAGAGCAAAAAGAGCGAGTGAAATTACTCCTTTTTCTCCTATATTTTAAAAACTAAAACTGCATATAATAAAGAACAAACTTACAAGAAACTGGGTGAAGGTGGCAGAACCTCCAGTTCACCCACTTGTTATATCTGAGACAGAATAAGCCCTACCTAACTACTAAAGTAGTAATAGATGAGTATTGTCTAACGTGCTCTTTCTGAAACCAGAATAGTTTAAGGTTAAATATATTAGAAGGATATATGTTTTAAATAAATATATATTTTAAACAATGTTGTATGTATTTCGACATGAATGCAACAAAAACCTGCTATTCAGAATGTTGTATTTAGGTTTACAGTAAAGTTTGAAATAAGTATATACATACAAATGATATCCATGTACACGGCATTTTTTTCTATAGTATCTTGTTTATCGGGTTAATCAGGTTTAACGAAGATTTTGAAATTTTGTCTCTGATCGCATTCTTTATAAGACCCGGCACGGCCAGGTGGTTAGGACGCGAATCCCCGTCACACCAAACATGCTCGCCCTTTCAGCTGTGGGGGCGTTATAATGTGACGATCAATCCCACTATTCGTTGGTAAAAGAGTAGCCCAAGAGTTGGCGGTGGGTGGCGATAACTAACTGTCTTCCCTCTAGTCATACACTGGTAAATTAGGGAGGCTAGCGCAGATAGCCCGCGTGTAACTTTGCGCGAAATTAAAAACAAACAAACATTAATCCGCAATTCGTTTTACGTATCACTCAAAGCCCAATAACACTATGTAACAAAATTGTTACTTTTTCTTGTTCCTGGACAGAAAGTGTTATTTTCCAGTTGCTTATGCCTAAAGTAATTGTAAAAGAACTATTTTTCTCTTCAAACTTTGGTTTTCTGACCTGTGAACGTATAATGAAAACATTATGGGATACTACATTTGGGATCTGATACGTGAAAGTGATTTCCATTACAGTCGCAAACCTCGAAAAACGACTCACTTCTAAACATTTTTGTATAACTTTGGTACAAATACATGTAAATATTGATTCATATGTTATTTTATTCAGACCATATGTAAAGGAAAATGTGCAAATTTTCCCGTTTTTACATATATAATAGGTTAATTTCTAAATTTCATTATCCAGGTTACAAAAGCAAAGTTTGAAGGGAATAATGACCATTTTCTGTACTTTTACAACATAAGCAATTAAGACGTAACACATACTATCCAGGAACAACATTTGTGTTACATAGTGTTGTATTTACGTCTATGTGAAGTATAATATCTGTGGTTTAGGTATTTGTGCCAAGCTTATCACCAAAAATATTTACCTTTACTTATTAAGGGCGTCGCTCGAAGAATTCGAATAAAATAAAGTATACAAAAGACGGTAACTTTGTGTAATAAACACTTTAATGTATAAACAATAAATAAATCTGTATATTTTAATAAACGTTTTTACAACAGAAAGTTTGTTTTTCTTTGAAGTTAAGCGCAAAACTACATAATGGGCTATCTGTGCTTTGCCCACCACGGGTAACGAAATCGGTTTTTAGCGTTGTAATTCCGCAGACTTACTGGGGAGGGGCACAATAAAAGAAAATAGTGTCTTAGACATTGCGCACCTAAGGTGGAAGTCACGTTACTTGATCAACGTCCTTTCTATCTCACTCAATGTCGTAATGCTGATAACAAATTTCCTTACTTTGGATAATCGACTCGTCTTGTTTGACATCAAATTGCAGGGTTACATGTTATTATTCGAATACTTAGTAGAATAACGACGGAATAATATAAAAATGTTATTGCAGTGTTTTATATATATATATAATATACGTAGGGTACCGCCATCATAAACCTACTCAAGACTAATTTACACAGCAAAGTTTTGTTTTTGTTTTATTTGAATTTCGCGCAAAGCTACTCGAGAGCTATCTGCGCTAGCCGTCCCTAATTTAGCAGTGTAAGACTAGAGGGAAGGCAGCTAGTCATCACCACCCACCACCAACTCTTGGGCTACTCTTTTACCAACGAATAGTGGGATTGACCGTGACATTATAACGCCCCCACGGCTGAAAGGGCGAGCATGTTTGGTGCGACTGGGATTCGAACCCGCGACCCTCGGATGACGAGTCGAACGCCTTAGCACGCTTGGCCATTCCGGGCCCAACACAACAAAATACTGAAGACTTTGAAACACAAATCTCGGAATTCTCCACGAAGATAAAATTGATCATTTGAATATTAAATCACAGAACGATCTTTGAACCAAATAAGTTCACGCATTTGTTTTTCATTCTGTTCTGCCTTGGTGTTTAGAACATTATTAATTTCTAAGTAAAATGCATGAGTAGAAATAAATATAATTATGGTAGTGATGTCCTGAAATACACACGTAACATGAAATATAATTGAAGAATTGTTAGCCTGAATTGCGTGAGTAAAGAAAAATAATACATGGGAATACTGCAGAATGAAAACATGTTCGATATTAATAAAACAAACGTTTATTTAATCCTATAAATAATCTTTTCTATAATCTCGTGGTTACAACAGAAACTTACCTGGAGTGATATCAACTATAATACTCGTATATAATGTTCTGCCTCTTTTGAAATCCCACTTATGATAGACATTGCTTTTTCTTATCTTGGTGATTAACTTCAGTTTGAAACTTTACTTACCTAATAGCATAGCTATGTACTTTACTTGTCTATTTACGAAAAAGAAGAAATCAAGTAAAGGATTACAGGCATCTCTCCATTTGTTAATTAGATATTCAGAAAATTAATTACCTAGGTGTTTCTTGTTCTCTTTTTAATATAATTACTTCTATATCTATCTATATATTGTTATATATTTTCTACCATTACAAATTGTCTTGCCTCATACATCTTGATTTGTCCAATAAAATTCAACATTTATCCACTAATCCCATCTACATATTTATCTATTCATCTATACAATCTTTCTCTTTCTGTCTATTCGTTTGCTTAACATAATACTTTGATACCTGATGAATTGACTATTCATAGCCCTAGACTGAAATTTGAAACTTAGTTTGTAAAGCCTAATTTTTTTCTAATGTTTTTTAAGAATATGTCTTAGAATTTTGCCTGAATAAATACCTTTAAATATACATGACTTGTATTTAAGTAGCTTTTATTTCTTACAAACAGTATTAGCACGGTTTTTACCAGTCGTGTAGTCTTTCAGCTTTTTGATCAGTGCAGACTTTGAGTCAGACTGTAAATCAATAACTATTTTCCTTTGTGTAATAACGGTAAAGTCTTTTCAGCTGTAAAACGAATCAGTGCCTAACTCATATCAAAGTGTAAATTAACGAAACGTTTTGGTGGTGGTGACATCGACGGGATATACTGAGTTTAATACACACCAAACAGTACTAATGCATATCACGAGTACTTTTTATTTAAATAGACCAATAATATCCAGTAACTCATTTGATTGTTTCCTCCTGCTACAGGTTTGTACGCATAAAAGGACCAGTCAAATATTATGTGGACTACCTATTTGGATAAAGATTATTCATAAATACTCTCCTGTCAGACAAGCATATTTAAGACACTCAAAAACAAAATGTGATAACCTAGTCAAACCTTTAAAAATTTCAAAGCTTTCAATACATATTCAGAAATCAAGCCTTTTTATTTTGACATGAAACTACTTAGAACAAAAATCGAAATAAAAATAATATTCAAATTATGTACTTTTTTCTTTTTAAGAAAGAGAAAAATATAGATATATAGGTATAGATCTATTACCTGTACTCTGAATTGTTTAACCGAAACGTTTTTATAGTAAATTATATTCGACTGGATGTACCTCATTTATTCACTAGTTTAGAACTGAAATGAACAGAACAAAACACACACACTCAGATATATATAAATAAAGACATAACGACTACACTTTATCGAATGTTTCTTACCCTGATCGATAACAAAATAGTTACGGTTTTACTTTTTGTATCTCCAAAGGATTCATAAGGCAGGTCTCTAGACCAATAGCTATAGAATACAACCAGATTACTAATGCACGTCAGTGAACAATTACTTGAAACAGTTTTACTTTGGAATGACAGGCACTCATGGTTTATAAATGTTTTAAACATAGAGTAATGGGTGGCCTCGGCGGAATATGTTTGTATGTGTATGTGTTTTCTTATAGCAAACCCACATCAAGCTATCTGCAGTGTCCTCCGAGTGATATCGAACCCCTTATTTTAGCGTTGTAAATCCAAAGACTTAACTTACCGAAGTCCCTGCGGGGTGATGTCGGAATATATTTAGTTTAATAGTGTAATGTCCTTTAATGCACTTATTTTATTTGTATTAAGAAAATAATTATTTATTTTATTTCTAGCTGGAATGTTGTGTTCTCTATCGTAGTGAAGACACTAATACATATTTTGCTTGTTAGTGTGACATGCATTGAATGTAAGTACTTCGAAGGAAAAAAGTTCATTATAAGTTCGGGTGTCGAACTATCATATAGATTTATATAATATTTTAACATACTTAAGATACAAATTATACTGCAGTACTTATATATACGAAAGTGTTGCACAGAAAGGTTAGTAAAAAAACAACAACTTGAAAAACATTAAGCAACTCCACATAACTAATATAACAACATCAGGTCAAAGGTTCTTAGTCAGTAGGTTCTTATATTTGTAACATAACATATGTTTCTCTATTTCTTCCACAAAGAATTTACTTGTTTTAAATGTTCTCAAAAAGCAACACGAAGACTAATTCTGCTAGCATTAACTGACTTTGAGTTATTGAACTATATGATAGATAACTAGTCAACACCACCAACACTTGGGATACTTTTGTCTGACTAGATAATTAGATTCGATTGTCAGCCATACAATAATCTTAAATTGTGGGATTTGGTTCTCACTCACTCGTATAACACTTGACTCTAAAGTGCATGCTCAATTTTTACGACAATGGGACCTAAACAGCAGATCATTTAATTCACTATAAGGAACGCTTATAAAAGCGTTGGCACAAAACGACACGATGAGCTGTCTACTTTATACACACCGTGGGTATCGATACTAGATTTATAAAGTTAGAAGTTCTCAGACTTAAGGGAGTTCCATAAAGAAAAATGAGGAAATATATAAAGGATGATTAGAACTTATAAAATCCACAATTACACTGATAACATATGTTTACAATAGGTAAAAAAACATCATATACATATTATAAATTTAAAACTCGCAGCTATAACAATTCTGCGCTTCGTTTCAAAATTTGGGTAAATTCTATCTCAAGTAAACAAAGTCAAAAATGCAGTTTTGAGTATTTAGAGAAACAATCTGGAATTATTCTCTGTAAGAGTTTAAAACATTTTTATGTATTTATTTACTTTGAGTACAACGATGGGGACATTACGCTCAGGTTGGTACAAATGGAACACCTGTTCTACCTTCACAGTGGTATTGAATTTCAGTTTTTTGGTTAACAAGTCTTACTTGTTCAGCCATCTCCCAGGTGGAAGTGTTAAGTTTACGTACTTATAGCGCTAAATTCTAGGGTTCGATTTCTGGTGTTGAACACAGCAGATAGCACAATGCGTCCTTTCTCTAAAACAAACAAACTGTTTGAGGGTAAAAGGCGGTAAAACAATTTAGCTATTCGTATATAATATGGAAATGACATTCCATTGTAGACATATACTTCATCGATAGGTTATATAAGTATCCACAAATATGCGCGAAACTAAAAAAACAAAAAAACACACCTATTTTCTTTTTCCTTGGATGAAAATATAAAAATTACACATTCTCATAGTTCTTTAATAACTTATTGTATTCACTCACGTGATTACATGTTTTGAGTGGCTAGCGCTCGGTATTGTAAGCTTAGAGAATATAATGCAAAAAATCAGGATTCGAGCACTGCGGAGGGCACAGCGAAGTTAGCTTGTTTTGCAGCTGCGTGCACGCAAAAGCCTCTTTAACCTATTTCGATGACTAACACATGTGCCAGGCCTAATTATATTTATCGCGTTTTTATCATTTACCTTAATTCTGTCCTTTGCTGGAACAGCAGTAAGTTTTCGGATTTGGAATGCTAAAATCAGGGGTCCGATTACCCTCGATGGACACAACAGATAGCCCGATGTACCTTTGCTCAAAAAACACACACACACGTATCTTAATACTTCGTGTGAACCACACTTGCGTGTTGAAATGCTCATTTACAATTGAAATTTATCCAACAAAATACATTCACATAAAAATGAGTACATAAAAATATTAAGGACTCTGAATTTTGCATTAGATCAGGTATAATTCTTAAAAAGCTTTTTCCCGGACATTAAATATAGTCACGCCGCAAAAGAGATACTTCAAACTTGTGTGTATTTGTAGGGTCCAGCATAGCCAGGTGGGTTAAAGTGTTTGACTCCTTATCTAATGGTCGAGGGTTCGAATCCCCTTTGCACCAGACCTGCTCGTTCTTTTAGCCGTGAGGGCGTTTTAATGTGTCGGTTACTTCCACTATTTGTTGGTAAAAGAATACCCCAAGAGTTGGCGATGGGTGTTAATGACTAGTTGCCTTCCCTCTAGTCTTACACTTACAGGGACGTCTAGCGCAGATAGCCCTCGTGTAGCTTTGAACGAAATTCAAAAACAACATCTGTATTTGTAAATCATATATTAGGAAAGAATTTCGCAGTAGACATCTTACTCCAGCTTTTAAGCAACATATGTAAATCCAATCTTTTTTAAACAAATATTTAAAAAAAAATGATATTCTAATGGTATAAGAAATCCAAGACAAGATAAGGATATTATAAAAAACAAATGTGTAGTTCAGAACAGTTCCAAATAACGTGCTAAATACATTACCAAAGATTTTAGAATATAAACTCAGATGAATTCTGTATTTATTTAGCTTAGTTAATTAACTTTCAATGTTTTCTAAGTAAAGTATTTCGAATTAGATGATCGTTCGTGAGGTTTTGTGGTTCCTGGCTGAAGACAATGTTAACAGCGAAACCATGCTTTTAAATCAATACTTCTCTTTACAGTAGCTTAACCGCTTTGTAATGTAAATCATGGGGCATTATTATCCTAATAGCGTGTTTTCTGCTTAATTATCTAACATGATTTTCTATATATTATTAACTGTAATTATTGAACTGTACTCATAATACACACGTTATTAACGTTTTCTTCTGTTCTAGAAAGATTTTTTTCTCTCGTAATTTTCAAGAGGCTTATCGAACTAACTATTATGTGTATTTTAAAAGCAACAAGTATATGAAATCTATGTAAAACAATTAATAACCTTGAAAACTCAAGCGATTACAAACACGTCAAAAATGGTTATCTGCGTCCATGGAAACCGATATTTTAAATCGAGTTCTGAAGTTTGTTACATTATTCAGATTTACACGTTACACGTCTTATTTAGTATAAATAATAATCATAATTTTCTTTACAGTATTTGTTTACATGGAGAATACGGCTCAAAACATATCCATTTAACTATCTTCATAAAGTAAACAGCGAAACCAATTATTGTGAAAAAGAAAATAGACTGGCCGTTTTAACTTGGGCAATGACAGGCGTGGTATTGTTCAGCCTTTGTTTATATTGTTTATACTTAGTGTATTATTCATTTAACCACAATTTGCGCTGTTTCATTAAGCCTTGTTATCGCGAGATTAATCTGAGTTTTAGTTCGTGCTGATTGAAAGAAATGAGATATATTGCTTATCTAAATATCATTCTATCTACTTGTGTGGCCACCTGTGTATTTTTGTACCAGCCCTTTATAACTTTTAACGTCCGCCGTTGGTACAACGCTAAAATCAGGGATTCGATTCCCCTCGGTGAGATAGCCCCAAGTGGCTTTGCAATATGAAAACACACACATCACTTTTACCGCTTGGCACTGTTTTCGCTATTTTCCACTGCGAAACAGATAAAAAGAATGAAATCCAGTTTTAACGCGTTACATTGTTTTCGTTACAGTTACTACCAAGCACGTGCAATAACGGAACAGGATGAAAATGTTATCACAAACAAGAGTTTGTGCTTGTTTTTCATACATTTCTTGAGGTTGAAAACAATAAATTTCTTCTAGGTATAAAAATACGCGTTTTAAACCAAATTGTTTCACTTATTGACTTTTCTCAAGCACTATGAGTTAAGTTATAGAAAAATTATAATAAGATAAAGTGTTTATTGTTGTAGTTTTCATTTGTCACTACCATCATGCAAAAGTGTTCATAGTTTGTCAAAACGTAGGACAGAGTTTATAAATATGATTGTAGAAAACACAAATGTTAGATTTAAAATAGAACTACCGTATCAAATCAAGCCTGAAATAAACGCTGTTAGATCAGTACATCAATTTAATATTAATATTGATAAGTCGCACTGGACTGTCTCTTCGGAAAAGACAGGTTGCTAGAGCGCTCGTAATCGGAGGGTCGCGGCTACGAATCCCCGTCACACCACACATACTCTCCCTTTCAACCATTAGGGTTTTATAATAGGGGTCAATCCCACTATTCGTTGGTAACAGAGTAGCCTAAGATATGACGGTTGGTGGGGATGAATAGTTGCCTTCCCTCTATTCTTACAATGTTAAATTAGGGACGGCTAGAGCAGATAGCCCTCGTGTAGTCTTGTGCGAAAGTAAAAGCAAACAACCAAAACATTATTTGTTACAAGGAGATACACGATTTGGTCAATGCATGTTTGTTTGCACGGAAATACAAACAGGTGGATAGGAAGTCAATATATACATAACAATATAATAACATTCACAACGTTTGTATGTCGAGCTCAACTAATTGCTTCAATTAATTTATAGATATGGTTTTGAATCCATTCATTTATTTATGTTTTTTTTGCATTTTAATTTTCAGTCTTAGCTCACTTTTAGATATGATAAACTGGTAATAACCTTGGAATGTGAAGATCCAGGCTATCTGCTACAGATAAAGGTCCTAATCGCGACTCTAGGCTTCTTCTGGGAGAAAGAGGTGGTACATAATCAATGCAGCCGCTAGACGGCGCTTTGTTTCCTTGGTGGGAACGAGCATACGACCTCTCCACTTCTGCTACAGCGTCAGGACGTGTCATTGGTTGGTTTTGGGTTGTTTGCTGGTGACGTCGGCCAAAAAACCACAAGTTGGACATGTTAGCCTAATAAGATGGATATATTTCGATATCTCCATAGCATCAAGATATAAAAAAAGAACTGTTGATATTTTCACGTTTCTAATTTAAACCGAATACAATATCATTTAATGGAATATGCACATCAAATATACTTCCAAATATCTACATTTTAAATTAGATAAATTTTAAATTTATTAAACAGCTTCATTTGTTTTTCAAACGCATGAAAGTTTATGATTTTGACACCAAACGTGCAAAACATTTAAGTATATTCTTACAGTATTTATTGCAAACCATCAGTATCCTAATTGCTATAAAATAAATTCATCTTTAAGACCAGTCAATAATGAACATTAATCTGATCGAGAAAAAAAAAAAACTGTTCGAATTTACGAACACAATCAGCTGTTAATCCTGAAACAAAGAACTCTCATTACATATTCTTTTAATTCTGAATAGCTAAATGATAGTTTAATAATACCACAACGTGCTTATCTCGTGAAGATCTCCAAGGTATCCAAGCTAAACGCGATTAGATCTCAGTTTCTCTGGTTTTTTGTGAATGCTTTGTTATGTTTACCTTCAGTTTATATCATTACAAAAGTTATTCTAAGCCATTAACCCTAGCGTAATTTCTGCCTAATGATAAAAACAAATACGTCAAAGTTTAAGAGATCACTATTGCTAGAAAGAAATTATGAGAATACTTTAGCGTATTTAACAAGTACGTTTGAAGTATTTTGGTAAATATGTGACGTTTTCTGTGTAGTAAAACTTACTATAGGTGGCATAATAAATGCCGTTGGAAGCAATTTTTGATGATAAGTGAGCCAACTACACAAGTGTTATTTTAATTCATTCTTTTAAACCTAGTGAACATGCAGTCAGCTTTTTGTAAGAAGTAAAACATTAGTTTGATATAATTCATGATTGTCATTCCATTTGACCTGTATCTTTAGACGTGGACATTTAAATTTAGATACGCCCACCTGTTCTTTTAACTAAAGTTTATTATATAAAAAAAAAGGTACGCTTTTAACATATAGCCTTTTAATCCATAAGTCATTATATACCAAGAGTGGTTGTTGTCTTCAACGTTTCTGACATAGTTAGGGTAATGTTGTTTTTTATTTTGAGCTGGTTGATTTTAAAAGTTTTTCTAGTAAAATTTGGTTTCAGAAACCTTGAAAACATTTCAGTACTTTATATTTACTTGGTATAAAGTAACATATTTATACAATAAAGTATTACAAATACTGTGGAGTTCGTATCGTAAGGAACTGCGGGCAGAATGAACATTGACATAAAATTCGTGAATTTAAGAGTTAATGATGAAGAATATGACAGCTAATCATTAAATTACGCATTTTAAATGAAAGTATATTAACTGTGAAAGTAACTTCTAATACTACTTCTCGTTTCACAACTAACGTATGTGTTCAATTTAAGTAGCCAGATGGGTTTGTCATCCTGTGCATATAGATTGCCTATTTTAATATTTTCCGTCTCGTTACTACACGTATAAACTACTCTAAAATCATACTTAAATATTAAATTTGAATAAACACAAAACAGAGACTTTAACCAAACAGTACGAACTAGAAAATGTGTCAACATGTACTCATACATATAAGTTAGATAGAGTAAACACATTTTAAATAGTCTCGTAAAAGCAGCCAAATTATTAGTAGTCATTTATAAGCACTTTATATCCTTTAAAAATGTATATTGGATAGCTTACACTATTAGCTCTGAAACTTTTATCAAACTTTCCAGGAAATATTAAATCTTACCCGTAACGCAGGCTAAACAAACCTGCACTTCATTTGTATTCCTCTGACGACCAGAGTAAAAACAGAATATCTAATTAGGTAAATAGTGATTCAATCGTTCGAGGCTATAGGTTTATCTTTCATTGCACAATTTATGTCTTCTCTCGGACAAATAAACTGCATATTGTAGATGTAGTCCTAACAGATTCACTTCATATACCTCTTAGTTGTGTTTTGCGTCAGGGTTCTACGCGAAATATGGTTCCAAGATATAAACACTATAAAAATAACATGTTGTAGTGATACTCTCCGTGATAGAAGCAGAATTGGTTATCGAATATCATATAGGCTACTTTTTCTAGTCACCTATTGTTTATTAAAACAAATGTTTTTAAATTTGATATTTCTCTCTTTGTATTCGAAAAAAAAAGTTTCATCAGAAGATCATTAATTTCCTTTTCTTTGTTGCAAAAATGAATAAATAAAAATAACACTCTTACACATCCGGAAGCAATTCTAACTATACTTAAGTATAACACTTACACTTCCGGAAGCAATTCTAACTACACTTAAGTTTTTAATATTAGAAATCTAACAAACGAATAAGTTGTCATAATCCAATCAAACCGAGATTTTCAGAAACCTTTTCATGCAACAATATACCAGGCGGGAAAATTCGGTGAACCTCGGCGTTATCTGGGAGTCGGCCTTTTAAAATGACGCATTTACCTCATCAACAATCCGCGCCTCTCGCGATGGTTTAAAGCGTCCTCTGGCAGTAGGATGTGTAAAGCATTTCCTTTCGTTTCTTCCGTTATTTGTAACAACGTCAGAACAATAATCAGAAATAAAATTGAGTTTTTACGACAGTGTAGTCATAGTACTACACGTAACTAAATCAATTGTATACGAAACACTGTACAATTAATTTTATAAGAAAGTGTTTCGGTTTTGTTGTGTTAGTACTATTTTCTGTATCATTACATTAACACCATTTTTAGTTCAAACCTCAGCTCTCTCATTGTTCATTCATGTCAAGCGCGAAGCTTCCCCAGTGGCTCAGAAGTCAGTAGGGAAACCAGATTTTGATACTCCTTCTGGGCACAGCACAGATAACCCATTGTGTAGCTTTGTGTTAAACAATAAACATGTATGACAGCAGCATATTTTAAGATATAAAAACATTCAAATTTAGACAGCGAAACAAACCTACTTCTGCCTACGTTACAGAAAAACCTACGACGCAGTAAACATTCTTCATAACAGAATACTTCCTTGTTATATGCACTGTCCACACATTAAGTTGTTGACTACCACTGATTAGCTCAGTGATATGTTTCGTGATATGTTTCCACAGCTGAATGTATTGCATCGTTCACACAAACTTAAATAGAGAAGTATAGATAAGCTCCTTTCAAATAATATATAGAATTGTTCGTATTAAAATGTTAACATGTTTGTTGGCTGCTTGGTACCCTGTCAGACCTCAAAGGTTCAGAACACATTGTTGCATGATTTGCTAAAAGTGAGTGTAAATTTTCACAAAATGTTCACCCAGAGAAGCTCAAACACGAATAATCAAATAAGTGAACAATCTTATTTATACCACAAGTCAGAAAAAGAAATAACTAATGTTAAAAAATGGATATGTTAAAAGGTGAAGAAAGATCCAATAAGCTTACATTTCTGAAATGAAAGTTGGCTGAAACGTATAGATACATACGTATATAACATGCAAAATAACTAAAGCTTATACACGTACGTTAGATCAATCTTGTACATAGCATGTACAGTAACCAAAATTAAGAGAGAGTTATGCTTATATGTTAGTTCAAACTGATACCTAATAAAAATTAATTATTCTTAATACTTCAAAATACGGTAACGGAATTAAGTATATATTTAAATATGTAACGTACACTTATTTCCTAAATTTGTAGAAGATTCTTGAACGTAAGAATAAACAGTATGTTTTACGAAAAGCACTTGTGTTTTGTTGCCAACTGAAATTTCTATAATCTCGCCTTAACGTTAATAAACCGACGCTGAGGGACAATATATATTGTTGGGTTGCTATGACGTTGGTATAGGTTAAGCCTCGGAAGCTATAGCGGTGATTAACGCTTATCAATCGGGAAACTACAAATAATTGACCAGGAACGTTCATGGATTTCGAAGACTCGTCCAGGATAAATTATAATGCGTCACATAATAAATTGGAGGCTTGTCCGAGAAAAATTATAATATGTAACAATATTCATTCAATGTTGTTTGATTTTATGTGAAGTTCTATTTAATGTTCTTTGTCTAAATAACAAATAAATCTGCAAATAAACAATACTACTTGATATCGGGGAGAGAATAAAGTCGCTAAAAATCACCTGAAGTAGGAAGTCCCTCAGACATACGATATAAAAAAAATACAGTAATATTGTCCCTTAAGTGACAGACATAAGTTAATTTCATACTGCTAAAAGGTTTCTTAGTAATCTGAATAGGCATTTCACAAATGCATGTCTATTTTTCCCCCTGGTGCTTAAATATGAAATGAAATCTTTTAGTTAATCATTACTTCCGATTTTCTTTATTAAGTATCATCAGAAAATGTAACAAACATAACAGGTATTACAATTACACCATTAATTAATATAATATGAGAAAACGAAGGGAGTGTTCTGTGTATCACACGCAACCTTGTATTTGTTTATTTACTTGACCACATCATTTCGACCTTTAAAATACGAACCTAAATTAAAAGTGCTAACGTTGTGCATTTATTTTACCGCTAAAACCTACTAAACAATACATTATGATATCAATAAAACATTCTGGTTCCCGATAAAAGCATTTGAAACTACATGACAGATACATTTAAGTTTTAAACAATTTTAATATTACATATATTAATGCATATTTTTCGTTATTTGTCGTCATAATAACATTGTAATGAGAATAGAAGCTATATTTTACCTGTATTTTACCTTCTAATTATAAATAATTTATGAAAATGAGGTCAAAGAGCATAATGAAATTCAAACATAAATAAAAATGTCCACGCAAAAATGTGTTTTCTACTGTTGTTTCCATTATACATTTAAAATATACATAACATTATTTCATGTTAAACTAGCTATTCGAATGCCAGCAATGGACAGAAAACTAATAAACCATTTTGTAGCTACGTGGTAAAAAACAACAGCATAAGCAGTTTGTTTGCTATAACTACCTTCCATAACCAACTTAGATATCTTTTTGTGAGCTAGTAAACAAAAAATACCTGATGCCTAATCCTTATCTGATAAAGATATCAACGCGTGTATGCTGAAAATTTAATCATTGAACTATAAGTGTAATTACAAATCGGCAACCCACAATGGCACAGCGTCATGTCTGAGGACTTACAACGTTGAAAATTGGGTTTCGATACCAGTGGTGGGCAGAGCACAGAGAGTCCATTGTGTGGTTTTGTGCTTAATTAAAAACAGCAAAAGAGCAATCACAGATCGATTGTTTTAAAAAATCAAAAAATGTGTTGCGATGTAATAACTGTAGAGTACCCATAAAATATGATAAATGAAAACGGATATTTTTTGTTTCATGCGAAAAATATAGTTTTTAAACTAAACGTATTGAAATCAGCTCTAAAATGGAATATGTCTGCTAGAAGTACAGCTTGGAAAATTTATCTTTGTTCAATAAATATTAACCGATTAAGTTATTCATCTATTTCTATTTATACCACAAAATTTAACAATTTTAAATTTTTCAAAGAAACATATATTTCTGCTCAAATGAATTTACTTAAAATGAAATTAAATTATCGAAATATCCGAATGCTCTTACATGACATTAATCGATAATGTATCACACGTATGTCAAAAAGTTAATACTATATAACTAAGTAAATAGTTTACAACATAATAAACCAAATAGCATAAGCTTAAATTATGTAATTAATAACTATCTTTTTAAAATCTTTTGTGGTGTTTTTTACTATGGTCAAGGCAGTTTTATTGTTCGAATTTTTCTGACTATTGCTGCAAAAAGACCAAAAATGTCTATGGCTTCTGATCTGGAACGTATCCTATAATGGTGAAATGTTATTATTTCTACGACCTTGATAGAAAGTTAATAGAATGATCATGTTTCAGGTATGCAAACTGATATTGGTTTTATTATGCTTGTTGGCTAGTGTGAGCTGTCTTGCTCTCATAATAATCAGATATCATGGGCTAAAGGTCTTCCTGTAAACTCAAGAATAGTATTACATTTAAACTATGCTCTCTCCAGCCCTTGTATTTGATGCCATATATTATCTGTAAGACCACATAAGGCATATCAAAAGATAAACAAGTATTACGAAGATTATGTTTATACGATACGTCCATGTGGATAACAAAACAAAAGCAATAGAGTTTGTCCTTACCATCACTCAAACGTATTCGATTTCGTTTTATCCTATACGTCATTCTTTGCAGGAACAGTTATGCAGTTTGGGATTTCAAGAGAGAAATGAAACGCTACACAAGACGTTTAGCAGCCAGTGGTATATCAGAAGTTTCTCAAGAGCTTAGATAGACAGAAGACGGACATCGTTCACGGATGCGATCGTTTGAAAAGTTTTAAGGCATTCGTAATGAAAACAAGAAACTGCAGGAGGACTCTCTTCTGCTACGCTCGCATCATGCGCTCATTGTGTCTACACCTTTCTCAGTTTTGTCATCTGAGCGATTGTATAACAAACCTTACTTTCTATTACTGTCATTTTCATAAATATCTAACCCTGAGAAATATATTAAACACGTAAGCTCACTTGATGTTCATTTCTCTTGCTCGCATGTAGTTTCCTCTACAGTTCCCTCAAGTTTAAAAGTTTGCCGTTTTTTGCTTGTTTCTATGTGTTTTTATTTAAATTTTGTACTCTGATCACCCTCTTTATATCCTCTTTATAATTTTTGTACTCTGATCACCCTTTTCATCCTCTTTATAATTTTTGTACTCTGATCAACTTCTTTATAATTTTTCTACTCTGATCACCCTCTTTATGTCCTCTTTATAAATTTTGTACTCTAATTACCCTCTTTATATTCTCTTTATAATTTTTGTACTCTAATTACCCTCTTTATATTCTCTTTATAATTTTTGTATTCTGATCACCCTTTTTATATCCTCTTTATCAATTTTTGTACTCTTATCACCCTTTTCATCTTCTTTATAAATTTTCTACTCTAATCACCTTCTTTATATTCTCTTTATAATTTTTGTACTCTGATCACACTCTTTATATCCTCTTTATAATTTTTGTACTCTGATCACCTTTTTTATCCTTTTTATAATTTTTGTACTCTAATTACCCTCTTTATATTCTCTTTATAATTTTTGTACTTTGACCACCCTCTTTATATGGTCTTTATAATTTTTGTACTCTGATCACCCTTTTCATCCTCTTTATAATTTTTGTACTCTGATCAACTTCTTTATAATTTTTGTACTCTGATCACCCTCTTTATGTCCTCTTTACAAATTTTGTACTATAATTACCCTTTTTATATCCTCTTTATCAATTTTTGTACTCTTATCACCCTTTTCATCTTCTTTATAAATTTTCTACTCTAATCACCTTCTTTATATACTCTTTGTAATTTTTGTTCTCTGATCAACCTTTTCACCTTCTTTATAATTTTGTACTCTGATCAACTTCTTTATAATTTTTCTACTCTGATCACCCTCTTTATGTCCTCTTTATAAATTTTGTACTCTGATCACACTCTTTATACCCTCTTCATAATTTTTGTACTCTGATCACCCTTTTCATCCTCTTTATAATTTTTGTACTCTGATCAACTTCTTTATAATTTTTCTACTCTGATCACCCTCTTTATGTCCTCTTTATAAATTTTGTACTCTAATTACCCTCTTTATATTCTCTTTATAATTTTTGTACTCTAATTACCCTCTTTATATTCTCTTTATAATTTTTGTATTCTGATCACCCTTTTTATATCCTCTTTATCAATTTTTGTACTCTTATCACCCTTTTCATCTTCTTTATAAATTTTCTACTCTAATCACCTTCTTTATATTCTCTTTATAATTTTTGTACTCTGATCACACTCTTTATATCCTCTTTATAATTTTTGTACTCTGATCACCTTTTTTTATCCTTTTTTATATATTTTTGTGCTCTAATTACCCTCTTTATATTCTCTTTATAATTTTTGTACTCTGACCACCCTCTTTATATGGTCTTTATAATTTTGTACTCTGATCACCCTTTTTCATCCTCTTTATAATTTTTGTACTCTGATCAACTTCTTTATAATTTTTCTACTCTGATCACCCTCTTTATGTCCTCTTTACAAATTTTGTACTATAATTACCCTTTTTATATCCTCTTTATCAATTTTTGTACTCTTATCACCCTTTTCATCTTCTTTATAAATTTTCTACTCTAATCACCTTCTTTATATACTCTTTGTAATTTTTGTTCTCTGATCAACCTTTTCACCTTCTTTATAATTTTTGTACTCTGATCACCTTTTTTATCCTTTTTATAATTTTTGTACTCTAATTACCCTCTTTATATTCTCTTTATAAATTTTGTACTCTAATTACCCTCTTTATATTCTCTTTATAATTTTTGTACTCTAATTACCCTCTTTATATTCTCTTTATAATTTTTGTACACTGATCACCCTTTTTATATTCTCTTTATAATTTTTACACTCTGATCACCCTTTTCATCCTCTTTATAGTTTTTTTACTCTGATCAATTTCTTTATAATTTTTGTTCTCTGATCACCCTCTTTATACCATGTTTATAATTTTTGTACTATGATCACCCTCTTCATCCTCTTTAAAATTTTTTTACTCTAATCACCCTCTTTATATCATTTTTATAATTTATGTACTCTGATCACCCTCTTTATATCCTCTTTATAATTTTTGTACTCTAATTACCCTCTTTATATCATTTTTATAATTTTTGTACTCTGTTCACCCTCTTTATATTCTCTTTATAATTTTTGTACTCTGACCACCCTCTTTATATGGTCTTTATAATTTTTCTACTCTGATCACTCTCTTTATATCCTCTTTATAATTTTTGTACTCTGATCTACCTCTTCATCCTTTTTATAATTTTTGTACTCTAGTCGCCCTCTTTATATCCTTTTCATAATTTTCGTTCTCTTATCACCCTCTTAATATTCTCTTTATAATTTTGGTACTCTGATCACCCTCTTTATATCCTTTTTATAATTTTTGTTCTCTGATCACCCTCTTTATCCTCTTTATAATATTTGTACTCTGATCATCCTTGTCACTCTCTTTGTAATGTGTGTACTCTGATCACCATTTATTTATCCTATTTATAATTTTTTACTTCTGATATCCTCTTCACCCTCTTTTATAATTTTTTGTTCTCCAATCACCATCTTTATATCCTCTTCATAATTTTCGTTCTCTGATCACCCTCTTTATATTCTCTTTATAATTTTTGTACTTTGATTACTATTTTCACCCTCTTTATAATTTTTGTAGTCTAATCACCCTCTTTATATCATTTTTATAATTTTTGTACTCTGATCACCCTCTTTATATCCTCTTTATAATTTTTGTACACTGATCACTTTTTCATCCTCTTTATAATTTTTGTACTCTAATTACTTTCTTTATATCATTTTTATAATTTTTGTACTCTAATTACCCTCTTTATATCATTTTTTATAATTTTTTGTACTCTGATCACTTTTTTCATCCTCTTGATAGTTTTTGTACTCTGATCAACTTCTTTATAATTTTTGTACTTTGACCACCCTCTTTATATGGTCTTTATAATTTTTGTACTCTGATCACCCTTTTCATCCTCTTTATAAATTTTGTACTCTAATCACCCTCTTTATATTCTCTTTTATAATTTTGTACTCTAATCACCCTCTTTATATTCTCTTTATAATTTTTTGTACTCTGATCACCCTTTTTATATCCTCTTTATCAATTTTTGTACTCTTATCACCCTTTTCATCTTCTTTATAAATTTTCTACTCTAATCACCTTCTTTATATTCTCTTTATAATTTTTGTACTCTGATCACACTCTTTATATCCTCTTTATAATTTTTGTACTCTGATCACCTTTTTTATCCTTTTTATAATTTTTGTACTCTAATTACCCTCTTTATATTCTCTTTATAATTTTTGTACTCTGACCACCCTCTTTATATGGTCTTTATAATTTTTGTACTCTGATCACCCTTTTCATCCTCTTTATAATTTTTGTACTCTGATCAACTTCTTCATAATTTTTCTACTCTGATCACCCTCTTTATGTCCTCTTTATAAATTTTGTACTCTAATTACCCTTTTTATATCCTCTTTATCAATTTTTGTACTCTTATCACCCTTTTCATCGTCTTTATAAATTTTCTACTCTAATCACCTTCTTTATATACTCTTTGTAATTTTTGTTCTCTGATCAACCTTTTCACCTTCTTTATAATTTTTGTACTCTGATCACCCTTTTCATCCTCTTTATAAATTTTGTACTCTAATTACCCTCTTTATATTCTCTTTATAATTTTTGTACTCTAATTACCCTCTTTATATTCTCTTTATAATTTTTGTACTCTGATCACCCTTTTTATATCCTCTTTATCAATTTTTGTACTCTTATCACCCTTTTCATCTTCTTTATAAATTTTCTACTCTAATCACCTTCTTTATATTCTCTTTATAATTTTTTGTACTCTGATCACACTCTTTATATCCTCTTTATAATTTTTTGTACTCTGATCACCTTTTTTTATCCTTTTTATAATTTTTTTGTACTCTAATTACCCTCTTTATATTCTCTTTATAATTTTTGTACTCTGACCACCCTCTTTATATGGTCTTTATAATTTTTTGTACTCTGATCACCCTTTTCATCCTCTTTATAATTTTTTGTACTCTGATCAACTTTTTATAATTTTTTCTGCTCTGATCACCCTCTTTATGTCCTCTTTATAATTTTGTACTCTAATTACCCTTTTTATATCCTCTTTATCATTTTTTTGTACTCTTATCACCCTTTTTCATCGTCTTTATAATTTTTCTACTCTAATCACCTTCTTTATATACTCTTTTGTAATTTTTTGTTCTCTGATCAACCTTTTCACCTTCTTTATAATTTTTTTGTACTCTGATCACCCTTTTTCATCCTCTTTTATAATTTTGTACTCTAATTACCTCTTTATATTCTCTTTATAATTTTGTACTCTAATTACCCTCTTTATATTCTCTTTATAATTTTGTACTCTGATCACCCTTTTTATATCCTTTTTTATCAATTTTTTGTACTCTTATCACCCTTTTCATCTTCTTTATAAATTTTCTACTCTGATCACCCTCTTTATGTCCTCTTTATAAATTTTGTACTCTGATCACACTCTTTATACCTCTTCATAATTTTTATACTCTGATCAACCTTTTTATCCAATTTATAATTTTTGTACTCTAATTAACCTCTTTATATTCTCTTTATAATTTTTGTACTCTGACCACCCTCTTTATATCCTCTTAATAATTTTTGTACTCTGACCTCCCTTTTTATATCCTCTTTATAATTTTTGTACTCTGATCACCTTTTTTATCCTTTTTATAATTTTTGTACTCTAATTACCCTCTTTATATTCTCTTTATAAATTTTGTACTCTAATTACCCTCTTTATATTCTCTTTATAATTTTTGTACTCTAATTACCCTTTTTATATTCTCTTTATAATTTTTGTACTCTGATCACCCTTTTTATATTCTCTTTATAATTTTTGTACTCTAATTACCCTCTTTATATTCTCTTTATAATTTTTGTACTCTGATCACCCTTTTTATATCCTCTTTATCAATTTTTGTACTCTTATCACCCTTTTTATATCCTCTTTATCAATTTTTGTACTCTTATCACCCTTTTCATCTTCTTTATAAATTTTCTACTCTAATCACCTTCTTTATATACTCTTTGTAATTTTTGTTCTCTGATCAACCTTTTCACCTTCTTTATAATTTTTGTACTCTGATCAACTTCTTTATAATTTTTCTACTCTGATCACCCTGTTTATGTCCTCTTTATAAATTTTGTATTCTGATCACACTCTTTATATCCTCTTCATAATTTTTGTACTCTGATCAACCTTTTTACCCACTTTATAATTTTTGTACTCTAATTACCCTCTTTATACCTCTTTATAATTTTCGTTCTCTGATCACCCTCTTTATATTCTCTTTATAATTTTGTACTCTAATCACCCCTTTATATCATTTTATAATTTTCTTACTCTGATCACCCTCTTTATATTCTCTTTATAATTTTTACACTCTGATCACCCTTTTCATCCTCTTTATAGTTTTTTTTACTCTGATCAATTTCTTTATAATTTTTGTTCTCTGATCACCCTCTTTATACCATGTTTATAATTTTTGTACTATGATCACCCTCTTCATCCTCTTTAAATTTTTTTTACTCTAATCACCCTCTTTATATCATTTTTATAATTTATGTACTCTGATCACCCTCTTTATATCCTCTTTATAATTTTTGTACTCTGATCACCCTTTTCATCCTCTTTATAATTTTTGTACTCTAATTACCCTCTTTATATCATTTTTCTAATTTTTCTACTCTGATCACTCTCTTTATATCCTCTTTATAATTTTTGTACTCTGATCTACCTCTTCATCCTTTTTATAATTTTTGTACTCTAGTCGCCCTCTTTATATCCTTTTCATAATTTTCGTTCTCTTATCACCCTCTTAATATTCTCTTTATAATTTTGGTACTCTAATTACCCTCTTTATATCCTTTTTATAATTTTTGTTCTCTGATCACCCTCTTTATCCTCTTTATAATTTTTGTACTCTGATCACTCTTTTCACCGTCTTTATAATTTTTGTACTCTGATCATCCTTGTCACTCTCTTTGTAATGTGTGTACTCTGATCACCCTTTTTTTATCCTATTTATAATTTTTGTATTCTGATATCCCTCTTCACCCTCTTTATAATTTTTGTTCTCCAATCACCATCTTTATATCCTATTCATAATTTTCGTTCTCTGATCACCCTCTCTATACCCTCTTTATAATTTTTGTACTTTGATTACTATTTTCACCCTCTTTATAATTTTTGTAGTCTAATCACCCTCTTTATATCATTTTTATAATTTTTGTACACTGATCACCTTTTTCATCCTCTTTATAATTTTTGTACTCTAATTACTTTCTTTATATCATTTTTATAATTTTTGTACTCTAATTACCCTCTTTATATCATTTTTATAATTTTTGTACTCTGATCACTTTTTTCATCCTCTTGATAGTTTTTGTACTCTAACCAACTTCTTTATAATTTTTGTACTTTGATCACCCTCTTTATATGCTCTTTATAAATTTTGTACACTGATAACCCTTTTCACACACTTTATAATTTTTGTACTCGGACCACCCACTTTATATGGTATTTATAATTTTTGTACTCGGACCACCCACTTTATATGGTATTTATAATTTTTGTACTCTGATCACCTTTTACATCCTCTATATAATTTTCTTACTCTGATCACCCTCTTTATAATTTTTGTACTCTGATTACCCTCTTAATCCTCTTTATAATTTTTGTACCCTGATCACCCTTTTCATCCTCTTTATAATTTTTCTACTCTAATTACCCTCTTTATACCTCTTTATAATATTCGTTCTCTGGTCACCCTCTTTATATTCTCTTTATAATTTTTTGTTCTCTGATCACCCTCTTTATATTCTCTTTATAATTTTGTACTCTAATCACCCCTTTATATCATTTTATAATTTTCTTACTCTGATCACCCTCTTTATATCCTCTTTATAATTTTTGTTCTCTAATCACCCTCTTTATATTCTCTTTATAATTTTTACACTCTGATCACCCTTTTCATCCTCTTTATAGTTTTTTTAAACTGATCAATTTCTTTATAATTTTTGTTCTCTGATCACCCTCTTTATGTCCTCTTTATAATTTTTGTACTCTGATCACTCTTTTCATCTTCTTATAATTTTTGTACTCTAATTACCCTCTTTATATCATTTTTTATAATTTTTGTACTCTGTTCACCCTCTTTATATTCTCTTTATAATTTTTGTACTCTGACCACCCTCTTTATATGGTCTTTATAATTTTTCTACTTTGATCACCCTCTTTATATCCTCTTTATAATTTTTGTACTCTGATCTACCTCTTCATCCTTTTTATAATTTTTGTACCCTAGTCACCCTCTTTATATCCTTTTCATAATTTTCGTTCTCTGATCACCCTCTTTATATTTTTTTTATAATTTTTGTACTCTGATCACCCTTTTCATCCTCTTTTTAATTTTTTTACCCTAGTCACCCTCTTTATATCCTCTTTATAATTTTTGTACTCTGATCACCCTCTTCATATCCTTTTTATAATTTTTGTACTCTGATCACCCTTTTCATCCTCTTTTTAATTTTCTTACTCTGATCGCCCTCTTTATATCCTCTTTATAATTTTTGTACTCTGATCACCCTCTTAATCCTCTTTATAATTTTTGTACTCTGATCACCCTCTTTATATTCTCTTTATAATTTTTGTACTCTGATCACCCTCTTTATATTTTATTTATAATTTTTGGAAAATGATAACCCTTTTTATAATGTGTGTACTCTGATCACTGTCTTTATATGCTCTTTATAAATTGTGTATTTGATCACCCTCTTCATCCTCTTTATAATTTTTTTACTCTGATCACCCTTTTTATATGGTATTTATAATTTTTGTACTCTGATCACCCTTTACATCCTTTATATAATTTTTGTACTCTTATCACCCTCTTTATAATTTTTTTACTCTGATCACTTATTTCATCCTCTTTATAATTTTCTTACTCTTATCACCCTCTTTATATCCTCTTTATAATTTTTGTACTCTGATAACCCTTCTCATCCTCTTTATAATTTTTGTACTCTGATAACCCTTTTCATACTCTTTATAATTTTTGTACTGTAATCACCCTCTTTATATCGTCTTTATAATTTTTGTACTCTGATCACCCACTTTATATCCTGTTTATAATTTTTGTACTCTGATCATCCTTTTCACCCTCTTCGTAATGTGTGTACTCTGATCACCCTCTTTATATCCTCTTTATAATTTTTTTACTCTGATTACCCTCTTTATATCCTCCTTATAATTTTTGTACTCTGATCACTTTCTTTATATCCTGTTTATAATTTTTGTACTCCGATCATCCTCTTTACCTTCTTTATAATGTGTGTACTCTGATCACCCTTATTTTATCCTCTTTATACTTTTTGTACAATGATCACCCTTTTTATAATGTGTGTACTCTGATCACCCTCTTTATATCCTCTTTACAATTTTTGTACTCTGATCACCCTCTTTATATTCTCTTTATAATTTTTGTACTCTGTTCACCCTCTTTATATCCTCTTTATAATTTTTGTACTCTGATCACCCTTTTCATCCTCTTTATAATTTTTGTACTCTGATCACCCTTTTCATCTTATTTAAAATTTTTGTACTCTAATCACCCACTTTATATCCTGTTTATACTTTTCGTTCTCTAACCACTTTCTTTATATCCTCTTTAAAATTTTTGTACTCTGACCACCCTCTTTATTCCTCTTTATAATTTTTCTACTCTGATCACCCTTTTCACCTTCTTTATAATTTTTGTTCTCTAATTATCCTTTTCATCCTCTTTATAATTTTTGTACTCTGATCACTCTTTTTATATCCTCTTTATAATTATTGTACTGTGATCACCTTTTTCACACTCTTTATAATTTTTGTACTCTGATCACCCTTTTTCACCTTCTTTATAATTTTTGTTCTCTAATCACCCTTTTCATCCTCTGTATAATTTTTGTACTCTGATCACTCTCTTTATATCCACTTTATAATTTTTGTACTCTGATCACCCTTTTCACACTCTTTATAATTTTTCTACTCTAATCACCCTCTTTATATTCTCTTTATATTTTTCGTTCTCTGACCACCCTCTTTATATCCTCTTTATAATTTTTGTACTCAGACCACCCTCTTTATTCCTCTTTATAATTTTTGTACTCTGATCACCCTCTTTATATTCTCTTTATAATTTTTGTACTCTGATCACCCTCTTTATATCCTCTTTATAATTTTTGTACTATGATCACCCTCTTTATATTCTCTTTATAATTTTTGTACTCTGATCACTCTCTTTATATCCTCTTTATAATTTTTGTACACTGATCACCCTTTTTATCCTCTTTATAATTTTCTTTCTCTGATCATCCTCTTTATATCCTCTTTATAATTTTTGTACTCCGATCACCCTCTTCATCCTCTTTATAATTTTTGTACCCTAGTCACCCTCTTTATATCCTCTTTATAATTTTTGTACTCTGATCACCCTCTTTATATCCTTTTTATAATTTTTGTACTCTGTTCACCCTTTTCATCCTCTTTATAATTTTCTTACTCTGATCGCCCTCTTTATATCCTCTTTATAATTTTTGTACTCTGATCACCCTCTTAATCCTCTTTATAATTTTTGTACTCTGATCACCCTCTTTATATTCTCTTTATAATTTTTGTACTCTGATCACCCTCTTTATATTTTATTTATAATTTTTGTATACTGATCACTCTTTTTATAATGTGTGTACTCTGATCACTGTCTTTATATGCTCTTTATAAATTGTGTATTTGATCACCCTCTTCATCCTCTTTATAATTTTTTTACTCTGATCACCCTTTTTATATGGTATTTATAATTTTTGTACTCTGATCACCCTTTACATCCTTTTTATAATTTTGTACTCTTATCACCCTCTTTATAATTTTTTTACTCTGATCACTTATTTCATCCTCTTTATAATTTTCTTACTCTTATCACCCTCTTTATATCCTCTTTATAATTTTTTGTACTCTGATAACCCTTCTCATCCTCTTTATAATTTTGTACTCTGATAACCCTTTTTCATACTCTTTATAATTTTGTACTGTAATCACCCTCTTTATATCGTCTTTATAATTTTTTGTACTCTGATCACCCACTTTATATCCTGTTTATAATTTTTTGTACTCTGATCATCCTTTTCACCCTCTTTCGTAATGTGTGTACTCTGATCACCCTCTTTATATCCTCTTTATAATTTTTTTACTCTGATTACCCTCTTTATATCCTCCTTATAATTTTTGTACTCTGATCACTTTCTTTATATCCTGTTTATAATTTTTGTACTCCGATCATCCTCTTTACCTTCCTTATAATGTGTGTACTCTGATCACCCTTATTTTATCCTCTTTATACTTTTTGTACAATGATCACCCTTTTTATAATGTGTGTACTCTGATCACCCTCTTTATATCCTCTTTACAATTTTTGTACTCTGATCACCCTCTTTATATTCTCTTTATAATTTTTGTACTCTGTTCACTCTCTTTATATCCTCTTTATAATTTTTGTACTCTGATCACCCTTTTCATCCTCTTTATAATTTTTGTACTCTGATCACTCTTTTTATATCCTCTTTATAATTATTGTACTGTGATCACCTTTTTCACACTCTTTATAATTTTTGTACTCTGATCACCCTTTTCACCTTCTTTATAATTTTTGTTCTCTAATCACCCTTTTCATCCTCTGTATAATTTTTGTACTCTGATCACTCTCTTTATATCCACTTTATAATTTTTGTACTGTGATCACCCTTTTCACACTCTTTATAATTTTTCTACTCTAATCACCCTCTTTATATTCTCTTTATATTTTTCGTTCTCAGACCACCCTCTTTATTCCTCTTTATAATTTTTGTACTCTGATCACCCTCTTTATATTCTCTTTATAATTTTTGTACTCTGATCACCCTCTTTATATCCTCTTTATAATTTTTGTACTATGATCACCCTCTTTATATTCTCTTTATAATTTTTGTACTTGATCACTCTTTATATCCTCTTTATAATTTTTGTACACTGATCACCCTTTTTATCCTCTTTATAATTTTCTTTCTCTGATCATCCTCTTTATATCCTCTTTATAATTTTTGTACTCCGATCACCCTCTTCATCCTCTTTATAATTTTTGTACCCTAGTCACCCTCTTTATATCCTCTTTATAATTTTTGTACTCTGATCACCCTCTTTATATCCTTTTTATAATTTTTGTACTCTGATCACCCTTTTCATCCTCTTTATAATTTTCTTACTCTGATCGCCCTCTTTATATCCTCTTTATAATTTTTGTACTCTGATCACCCTCTTAATCCTCTTTATAATTTTTGTACTCTGATCACCCTCTTTATATTCTCTTTATAATTTTTGTACTCTGATCACCCTCTTTATATTTTATTTATAATTTTTGTACACTGATCACTCTTTTTATAATGTGTGTACTCTGATCACTGTCTTTATATGCTCTTTATAAATTGTGTATTTGATCACCCTCTTCATCCTCTTTATAATTTTTTTACTCTGATCACCCTTTTTTATATGGTATTTATAATTTTGTACTCTGATCACCCTTTACATCCTTTATATAATTTTTGTACTCTTATCACCCTCTTTATATCCTCTTTATAATTTTTGTACTCTGATAACCCTTCTCATCCTCTTTATAATTTTTGTACTCTGATAACCCTTTTCATACTCTTTATAATTTTTGTACTGTAATCACCCTCTTTATATCGTCTTTATAATTTTTTACTCTGTCCATCCTCTTCATATCGTCTTTATAGTTTTTGTACTCTGATCACCCACTTTATATCCTGTTTATAATTTTTGTACTCTGATCATCCTTTTCACCCTCTTCGTAATGTGTGTACTCTGATCACCCTCTTTATATCCTCTTTATAATTTTTGTACTCTGATCACCTTCTTTATATCCTGTTTATAATTTTTGTACTCCGATCATCCTCTTTACCTTCTTTATAATGTGTGTACTCTGATCACCCTCTTTTTATCCTCTTTATAATTTTTGTACACTGATCACCCGTTTTATAATGTGTGTACTCTGATCACCCTCTTTATAATTTTTGTACACTGATCACCGTCTTTTTATCCTCTTTATACTTTTTGTACTCTGATCACCCTCTTTATATCCTCTTTATAATTTTTGTACACTGATCACCCTTTTTATAATGTGTGCACTCTGATCACCCTCTTTATATCCTGTTTATAATTTTTGTACTCTGATCACCCTCTTTATATTCTCTTTATATTTTTTGTACTCTGTTCACCCTCTTTATATCCTCTTTATAATTTTAGTACTCTGATCACCCTTTTCATCCTCTTTATAGTTTTTGTACTCTGATCACCCTTTTCATCCTCTTTATAATTTTTTTACTCTGATCAACCTCTTTATATCCTCTTTATTATTTTCGTTCTCTGATCACCTTCTTTATTTTCTCTTTATAATTTTCTCACTATGATCACCCTCTTTATATTCTCTTTATAATTTTTGTACTCTGATCACCCTCTTTATATTTTTTGTACTCTAATCACCCTTTTTATATCCTCTTTAACAATTTTTGTTCTCTTATCACCCTTTTCATCCTCTTTATAAATTTTCTACTCTAATCACCTTCTTTATATACTCTTTATAATTTTTGTTCTCTGATCATCTTTTTTATAATTTTTGTACTCTGATCACCCTCTTTATATCCTCTTTATAATTTTTGTTCTCTGATCATCCTTTTCATCCTTTTTATAATTTTTGTACTCTGATCACCCTTTTTACCTTCTTTATAATTTTTGTACTCTGATCACCCTCTTTTTATCCTCTTTAGAATTTTTGTCCTTAGTTCTTCCGTCACATTTTTGTCGATGTATTGTCAGTTCGTTCTCTTTTTTTGTCATTTAAATAGTTTTTCTTTATTATTTAACGTAAGTCCACATTTATATTTTTGCCGTGTTGTATCAATTGTCTTTTTATTTTATATCTTTCTCTTTACGTCCAATCGTTAATCTCTAAAGATATTTGTTTGCTTAACTTTTGTTTTAGGCTGTTTTTGTCTTCTTCCAATTTTATTGTTCTGTCGCTTGTCAGTTCTTTACATCTTACTCTCTGCTCCTTTTCATAAGTACAATTTGATTCCTCACTTTTGTTGTACTCTCTTATCTGTTTCCGTTCCTTTGGTAAACTTACTAACAGAGAAAGATTGTTCATCATTTTATATATTATATTTATTGATTTGCAGTCTTTTAATTGTTCACATTCTAATCCTGATAAATATTGTTTCAAATAAAAAAGACAGCAAAAATACGTGGAATAGAATATGCTGCCTTACTTATTTAACGTGTTACAAAATCAAATTTTTATAACGTCTTCATATGGCAGCCATATTTAAGGAAGAATGTTTGTCTGTTTGTAATTAAGCACAAAGCTAAACAATGAGCTATCTGTGTCCTACCGACCACGAGTAACGAAACCTGGTTTCGAGTATTATTATATCTGCAGACATACCACGGTGGGCCGTTCAAGAAGTTACGACTGAAAAACTAAAACTTATATTAACCAACGAGAGAATTTCAAAAACACTACAAATAAGAATTATGTTTAGATTTAGTTAAAGGTAAATCTAAATGTTCTCGTTTCATGCTAGAAAAAGAATACATTATTGGAGTTATATAGAAACTGCACTTCAAATATGTATAATGCTGTTTTAAGTAAGTCCTGTCAAACACTATTTGGACTGAGGGCCACTAAGGAATCATTAGTTGAACCTAAAGTTTTGTATATAGAGATTTATGGAAATTGAAAAGCAATTTAAAAGTTAAGCCTTACCACCTGTTGTTTTATTAAAAATTTGTTTACAGTTACAAACTAGATTTATTGGCAATAATTTTACTCAGGAGAGTCAATTTCATGTTTAAAACTTACTGAGTGTAATCTTACTTTCAAGAAAAACTTAATATTTACATAAACTGAAGCCTTATTGGGCATAGTTTTACTATGGAAAATAAATTTTGACTAAATAAAATTACACGTACACTTAGTGGGTTTAGTTTCGTTATAGCAAATCTGTGCTATGTTGACAAGAAATAGTTTTCGAACATAACATACCCGGGAAGGTTCTTAAAAGCTACAACTACACAAGCGATATCTTTGTTCCCTCCCCCTCAGTGGCTAAACTGTATGTCTGGGGACTTATAATGCTAGAAACCGGGCTAAGATACCTGCGCTGGGCAGAACACAGATAGCCCATTGTGCAGTTTTATGTTTAATTATAAAGAAATGAAGCAATATTTTTAACATGGAAGCATTTGCAAATAAATTAAGATTAAGTATCTGAAATTTAAGTAACAAGTAATCTACTGATATACAAAAATATCATCAAAAACATTGTTCACAAAAGCTCAAGAGCGGGATATGCTTGCAAGAGCCTTCTAAAGCTGATCTTATTTTATGGGCCACGACTGGAAGGAGACTGATATACAGGCTTTAGAGAAACTGAAATAATGATACAGAAATAACACACAGAATGAAAGCTTCATTTCTTCCATAAGTAAAAAATTACAAAGTCATCACTCACAATTATGAGCAAAACATTCCGTCCAGCAACCAGAACCGTTTTATATCCAACATGGTATAATTGAAGTGAGTTAAAACTAATGGTTACGAAAAAAAGTGCGAAATTCTTAAGACACTGTAAAAACTTGGATTTCTGGAAACAAACAAGATCGGAACGTTAATTAATTCTGAACATACAAAAAAAAAAGTTATAAAATATTAGGTTTAGCATCAAAAAATATATTACTAATCGATCCTTTGTTTTTCCTTTTTCTGTGGAGCCGGCATGACCAGGTGGTTAAGGCACTCGACTTGTAATTCGAGAGTCGCGAATTCGAATCCTCGTACACCAAACATGTTCGCCCTTTCAGTCGTGGGGGCGTTACAATGTTACGGTCAATTATTCGTTGGTAAAAGAGTAGCCCAAGAGTTGGCAGTGGATGGTAATGACTAGCTGCCCTCTCTCTAGTCTTACATTGCTAAATTAGGGACGGCCAGAGCAAACAGCCCTCGCGTAGCTTTGCGCGAAATAACAAACAAAAAACATTTTTTGTACAATAAAAATTGGAGTAAAATATGTTAAAAGATGTTACTAATACACGTACAGTTGCAACATTAAATGATTAATTACACAAGATTAAATTGCTTCAGAGTCAAACTAATGATAATTTAAGTCGGTTATCTCTTACCAACCAATAAAAATGCTTTTATATTTATAAATACAGTTCATTTCACAAGTTGTGAGGAACTTAGGTGGACCTCAACGAACACTAGACTAACAGTCTGAGTTTGGAAGTCATTAGAATTTTACTGTCTTCTGGTCTTGAACAAGGACTATGCGAGAACAACGGAAGCAAAGTAAGTTAATCGTTGCCAAACGAGAGTGACGTTTAATGACATTCTTATTCTACGGCTCAAAATAGTTGAAAGGAACGGCCCGCACTTCCATTTACACCAGGATGTATTATAAAAAGTGATAATCAAATATTGTTTTATTTTATCAGACTGGAGTAGTCTAAGAATTTCGTAAAAATTATAAGCAGACAAACGGTATTTACTAAAATATGATATTTCGCTAACTTAGGTATTCTGAAATAAATGTAAACCTAAGAAATTACATCCTCAATTTGAAATATCATAAGTCTAATATGAAGTAATTCGTTATCATAATTTATATTAAGTTCTAGAGAAGTCAATAAAACTTGCGTGTTAAATGTAAATTGGAAAGCTTGCCAAACTGGAGGTTTTTTTTAATTTTACATTCGCAGTAAAATAGTATAGACGTACATACTTAAGAAAAAATACATTAAACAGAAGGACTGTTGGTAAGACAGAATTATAACTAAAACTAAATAAGCAATGTACGATTATGTAAAATTGAAATTTAGATTGGTAAAGACCTTCTTTACTGGTTTGTTTTGAATCTCGCGCAAAGCTATACGAGAGCTATCTGCGCTAGCCGTCCCTAATTTAGCAGTGTAAGACTAGAGGGAAGGCAGCTAGTCATCACCACCCACAGCCAACTCTTAGAATACTCTTTTACCAACGAATAAAGGGATTGACCATCACAGTATAACACCCCCACGGCTGAAAGGGCGAGCATGTTTGGTGTGAGGGGGATTCGAACCTGCGACCTTCAGAGTAGGAGACGAGAGCCCTAATCACCTAGTTACACCTTTTTTTTACTGAAGTCTCATTAATTATTCCTATTTAAAACTTATCAAGTCAACAAAAGTTTATACATTTCTTGCAAGATACTTAGACTGACAGGCTACATGTAAAAGGAGAAATGAACAAAGCTGTTCTTCGTTTATTTGTTTTGAAGATCTTGTGTTGCCTTAACACTATATCTCGCTATAAGCGACACCTTTTCTACACAAGAAGAAAAGCAATACATTTTACTTTAAAGTTTCAGCAATATTTTACGCCAATTCTCGTCCTAATTTCAGTTATCTGCTTCTTCAACACCAACAGTTTTCTTATTTTAATCTCACATCACCAACCTCATCAGGTTTTTCTAATTTCCGACACATCAGTGTTCTGTTACCATGGAAACATGTCAGGTATTAGTCACGTACCTAATTGCTTGTCCAGAATAGACTAATAGAGTTGATCGTTGGGTTTTGTTGTCATAGCAACTGCAACTGTAATCTGAGATCCTATGTTTTCCTTAACATATGATATTGTGCTAAGGGGTCGTTTGTAATATTCGATATTTTTTTATGAACGTAGAAAACGTACGCTATTTTATATCACCTTTCAATTTTCTTTGTAAACATACGTGTGAAATAACAGTTTTTGGTCGTTTTGTTTTTCGCAAGTTGGTATGATTGGACATTAATAATTGTGAATAAAATACTAGAAAATAAGAAAGTGGTGTTTGTTTAGGTCCCGAAAATTTTACGGATGTTACTGCAAGTCAATACGTTTAAAGTTTTTTCGTATTAATAGCGAAAGATTTTTTCGATGTCTTTGGAAAGGCTCTCACAAACTCACACATTCTCCTCTGCAGGGTTAATAATATAAAATAGCGCAGGGTCCTACTGAAATGGGTTAAATATCTAATATGAATAATATAAATTTATATGAGTCATATAAATGATAGAGCATGTTATCAGATATAAAAAGCCTTCAAGGGTTTTGGTGCAGCTTGAAATTATGAATGTTTATGTTTGTTTTGCCCTCTTTCGTTATTATGTGCAAACCTACACAAAGGGCTATCTGTGTCACGTCTACCACGAGTATCGTAACCCAATTTCTAGCAATACGAGTCCGTAGACATACCACTGTACCATTGTGGGGCGCAAGTTAATCATATATTTTAAACACAGTTTATAAAAATTTCGCGAATGTTCCAGCAGAATGTTATAATAAAAAAAAAATCTTTAACTGGTGGACACACCTATGCTTCACAATGATGTTATTTGACGTTAACCGACAGTAGCAGGATTTGAGTTCTGAGATTTACACAGCAGAGATTTAAGAGCGAAAAAAATATTAGTTAATGGTTAAAGCCAACTTCACATATGAAGTGACAGATAAAGTGTTATAATCTCAAAACTAGTACTTGAAGAACCTGTAAAGCGAGCTGTGTAACACAGACTGGGAATATTTCACATAGAGCAACCATGATAATGACGAGACGATTTTTAATTTTACTTTTTCAAAGTGACACTAGCGGCGCTGAAAATGGTTATTAGCAAATTACTCTGGTATTTAAAGGCAGGATCAGCTGTCAACCTTTTCTTTTTCTGCTAGCATGGAATGCACCACATGATGTCAAATTTGAAAAACATAAAAGTTTGTTGAAGCAAGTTTCCGGGCACACGGTAGTGGGATTAACACAATATGTCAGCCTTTCTACACTCAGCCTTTTAATGAGTCTCAGGTGCAACTTTCGTCATACCTGAACGTCATTCTCCTCTGACCACATCCTAACTGACCACTGATTATAGGGTTTTCTGAAGATGTCGATGTGTTGCCATTATTCAGCAACTATTCCCCGAGCGAAAAATGCCACGACAGTAAAGATTTGGAAAACTCTTCATGAGATATCACGTACTGAAATATCAATTGCACGAGAAAAAAGCATAAATATTTCCTCCATACACTAAATATTTAACCTACAGAACGTTTCATTCGCCGGACTGACTTTATAATCCCCCGCTGTGACAGCGGTAAGTCTTTGGATCTACAACGCTAAAATCAGGGGTTCGATTCCCCTCGGTGGATTCAGCAGATAGTCCGACGTGTCTTTGCTATAAGAAAACACACACACACACTGAGTTTATAATCACGACAAATATATAATCTTTTCTTAGAAATCTTTTACAGATGAGTGTGTCATGAGAAGAGTGAATAGACTAAGTAAGTCTAAATTGGGTTTCACTGAATTATCTCAAAAGGATTTTACTGCCTATAGGAAGTAAATGATAAAGAATATTAAACTAGTCAACTAATTGTTGTTCTAAATCTTGACCATCACGTAGAATGTAATGGAAGAATTAATTCTATTAGGTAAAAATTATGAGTGACCTTTTTTCTATCAAGATGCGTCTTCGTACAGCAAAGCCTCACCAGGCTACTTGCTGTGTCCACCAAAATGGATAGAACCGCTTATTGTAGCAAAGAACAAAGCCTCACTACTGTCACATTCTTTTCATGTGTGTTTATTTGTTTTTTTTTAATTTTGCGCAAAGCTACTCCAGGGCTATCTGCGTTAGCCGTCCCTAATTTAGCAGTGTAAGACTAGAGGGAAGGCAGCTAGTCATCACCACCAATCGCCAACTCTTGGGCTACTCTTTTACCAACGAATAGTTGGATTGACCGTCACAGTATAACTCCTCCACGGCTGGGAGGGCGAGCATGTTTGGTGCGACCGGGATTCGAATCCGCGACCTTCGAATTACGAGTTAAACGCCTTAACACACTTGGCCATGTCGGGCCCGATACGCTTCGTATACGAGACATCAGGGACTCAATCTCTTACAAGTCAGTTTGTGTTTATTTTTGTTTTCTTAGACAGTGTTTCATTAGTCAAATAATTTTAGTAGATACACTGTGCGCGAAGAATAGTTTATTTCCACATAAAATTTTACAAAATTCATTCTGAAAAATGTTTGTGTTTTATGTAAATTAAAGTTGGCGGTTATTGACTTGGTCTATGACTAATTAGAAAGTGATGAGCCAAAATAAACATAATTTTTGTACTTTAGTCCCTTTAAATACATAATATGCAAATTTATGTGGAGTTTTTGTTTTTAGTTATTATAAGAAAATATGCATCCAGATTAATCATAAAGGTACTTGTTAATAAAGAAAATCTTTTCATTTAAAGGCGTCTGAGGAAAATTTTGATGAATCTATACTGTGATATATCGAAATAATTGTTTCATGTTACATTAGAAATAGCTTACCCTTTTGTTAAATATGTATTAACTTACATTCTTTCTCCTAAGTTTTTATATTGGTGTTTAATGTGATTTAACCTTTATGCTGAAATATACTGTTTGGATTTTGCGAGAGATCCACAACTGATGTATTTTATAGTATAATATATTGTTTGAGCATTTTCTGTTAACAAGCTTATGAAAACTACATAAACTATTTTATTGTATTCTCACTTGCTTTCATGTTTATTATCACTATGCTTGTATATATATATTTATCATTTTCAAAGCTCTAGAATAAAAACATGCTTTAAAACTCTCGATCTTCAGGCAGCTTCCAATGACGTAAAGAGTATTTCTCTAACATTTCTTCTATTTATCGTGGTATCGACTCTATTTACAGTTAGTTTCTTTTTTTCTTAATGATGGTTGCTAGGAGATACATACGTATGCTGTTACTTATATGAAGAGTGGCGTGTTGTACTTTATCCACAACCATTTGACTTCAGAAGTGTAAAGAATGTAACACATTAATTGTGTTTATCAGTTTCGAAATACTAATAAACTTTCAAAATACTTGAAAATAAAATCAGGTTTCACAAGTTTACATTTCTATTATGTGTAAGCCAAACATGGCCAGGAGGTTAAAGCACTCGACTCGTAAACCAAGGGTCGCGGGGTCGAATCACCGTCACACCAAACATGTTCGCCCTTTCAGTTGTGAGGGTGTTATAATGTTATGGTCAATCCCACTATTCGTTAGTAAAAGAGTAGCCCAAGAGTTGGCGATAGGTGGTGATGACAAACTGCCTTCCCTTTATTCTTACACTGCTAAATTAGAGACTGCTAGCGCATATAGCCCTCGTGTTGCTTTGCGCGAAATTCAAAACAAACCCAATTATCACGTGTGTAAAGAAAGAATAAACTTTGTTTAAACTTTAAGAGAGAAGTACGACAACTAGAAAAACTGGTTAGAAAATTGTAAATTATTTTAAACACCACGTATATGAACCTTTCTTGGAACTACTACAAAAAATCTGTAAAAGATGTATCACGTTACCATTTATTATTAGCAACAAATTCCGTCCACGAATTCCAACAACTAAGTTTGTCAGGTGCAATTATAGGACCTATCTTCAAATACATAATTTTATTAGTGTAAGTCTTCAGCTCGGTGGCAGTAATCTCAGACAGTCTATAGGGAGTCATAAGACTGGTATACTTGGAAAAAGGTTCAGGGTTTAAAACTTAAAATTAAAATATTCCAGCATTGTGGATCTCAGATCGTATTTAATTAAAAACCTCTTTACACCACTTTGGTATTCACTCTTCACGTGACAAAGCGCATCCGTTAAAATAAAGAACAACTAAATTTTAACAATTTTAACATTATTTATTCTCGCAAAGTTTTGTTATTTGTTTTCGTTTTTTTTTTCTTTGATATTTCATCAACAGTAATTTGATCTCTTGCACTTTCAGCTGTAGGGGCGTTATGGGGGTACGGTCAATCCCACTATTAGTTGGTAAAAGAGTAGCCCAAGAGTCGGCAGTGGATGGTGATGACGATCCCTTCCTTCAAGTCTTAAGCTGCTAAATTAGAGACGACTAGTTTTGCGCGATATTCAAAAACCAAACCAATTTTGTTTCTATTTTTTTCAATATTTAAAATGTTTAAGAATTCAGGGTTTTAACAGTTTAACTGATTACAGTGACATCTGGGTGGCAAACTAATTGGTTTTAATACTGATGAGTAATAACTTAAAAAATATAACAAAATAACCTTACCCCATTGACAAAGGGGGGGGGTGTTTGTGAACTTATAACGCTAGAAACTGGGTTTCTTCACCCGTGGTGGATATAGTAGAGGTAGCACCTTCCTTAGCTTAACTTTAAAAAAAAACAGACAAAATTAGAGTAAAAATGAAAGTTTGCGTTTTTTTATAGTGGAGCGACATCGACCTATCTGCTATATCCACAGACGAGAATTGAACCATTGATTTAGCGTTGTAAATCCATAGACTTACCGCTGTCTCGGAGGAAAACAAAAACGAAAACCTTAAAGTTTCATTAATGACATTCTGTCGCGTGCTGGATGTTTTTTATGTATTTCTTACGTGCCTGTTTCAGTGTGAGTTATTTAAATCAAAACTGTTGGGAAATAGTCCCCAGATTAAAGATGACATACCTGCTGATATCTTAAGAAGTTTTGTTTCTTTGTATTTCAGCACAAAGCTATACGATTGGCTATTTGTGATGTGCTTACCACAGGTGTTGAAACACTTTATCTAGCGTTATAAGTTTGTAGCTTTACCACCGTATCACTTGAGTAGAGGTATATATAGTAACAACTATTACCAGTTTAATTGCTAAAAGAACACAAACATAGGTATATATATATATATATAGTTATGGCACAAATGTATGTCATAGAATCGTTTTTTGTACTACTCAAAAACATGATCAAATATTATTTATTACTTGACGTCAATCAAATCAGTGGTCATTAGTCTCAAACTGAATAAAACGAAAAATTGTCAAATAATAATGAAATCTTCGGTCTTCAGCTTCACAAAATAATCGAAATAAAATGTACATCACTAAGAAAAACTAATAGTTATGAAAATCACGGTCTAAAAACAAATAAGAAATTCAGCTGTTGAACGTCATTCTTGTCGTATATGTTAAGCCTATTGTTTAACACTATTTGCCCAGCTTTCGATGTGTATATTAGCAACAGTGAACTGGATTTTGCTTGTATTATAGGTTTAGATAAAACATCTATTATACATTTGCTACTTTTTCAATCGTTTTATTCTTTGATGGCGAATCAGAATTTCCTTGATAGTATATGAAAAACGCCTTGTTTTCCACTTCTCGTCAGGTTTAAAAGGTATAATGTCGCCTTGTTTTCCCACTTCTAGTCAGGTTTAAAAGGTATAATGTCGCCTTGTTTTCCACTTCTCGTCAGGTTTAAAAGGTATAATGTCGCCTTGTTTTCCCACTTCTAGTCAGGTTTAAAAGGTATAATGTCGCCTTGTTTTCCCATTTCTAGTCAGGTTTAAAAGGTATAATGTCGCCTTGTTTTCCCACTTCTAGTCAGGTTTAAAAGGTATAATGTCGCCTTGTTTTCCCACTTCTAGTCAGGTTTAAAAGGTATAATGTCGCCTTGTTTTCCCACTTCTAGTCAGGTTTAAAAGGTATAATGTCACCCTTTTCTAGTAACGTGAATTCTTCACCACGCCTAACTTTACTGTTTCTTAATGTGTTAATTGAGTTTGACAATGTAATGTCATATATATATATTTTGTGAGGCCTGACTTATCTGAGTAAAATGTTTACACTAAGTCCCATTCTCGTTTTCATAGCTTTATGTCCACAAATCGTAGAAATTGATCGTAAGTAAAATAAATGTAAAGCGCCTTCTGAATAATTGATTAAAGAACTATTGTTGCAGTGTATTATTCAACTATTTGGTTACTACTAATATGCACTAATAATATATATTTAAAATAGAAACCAAAAATTAGCAAGCTAGTATCTATGTATTGCTCAAAGTAGCGAGAAACAACACATAACGCAGAATAAAGTATAATATATTATATATATATTCTTCTTTCTAAACAGTCAGACAGGAATATAGACAGGCCTCTTCTCCAGTGACACAACAGCATGTCCCATTGTGTAGCTGTGTGCTTAATTCCAAACAAATAGACAGATACCATACAAAGTCAAAATACACTTGAGTCAAGTCTTTCAAGGAAAACATCTATTTTGAATAGTAAACCATAGAATATATAATTATCTATAGGGTGTTTCTTCATAATGCTATTTGATGATGTTAAATAAATAAGGTGTGTTGTACTTTTTTGGTTCTTTTTAAAATAAGTACACCTCTTGATGTTAAATATGATACGTCCCTGAAAATGTTGAATTTCTTTACTGAAAAATAGAATCATTTTCTATCAATTTGATTGAAATTTTGCAAGTGAACGTAATAACCTTCAAATACATATTTGTATATACTTATTTTTCCAAACAAATAACTGGAGAAACGGAAGATGCAGTTTCGATACTTACTTCCTGGTCCTATACACCAGACTGTGCTTTACGTGTGGAAATACAACGGGTTTAACCATGGGTACTGATCATGATGTTTTAACATATTTTTACCTGAGAAACAAAAAAAAATGTTTGTTTTTCTGAAGCAGCATTATAGCGACTCTATACTGATAGTGATATTGGTTTCAATAAATTAAGATCTGACATGGCCAGGTGGTTACGGTTCTCGGCTCGTAATCTGTGGGTTGCAGGCCCGTATCCCCATCACACCAAACATGTTCGCCCTTTCAGCCGTGGGGGCGTTATAATGTGACTGTCAATCCCACTGTTTGTTGGTAAAAGAGTATCCTAAGAGTTGGCGGTGAGTGGTGATATCTAGCTGCCTTCCTTCTAGTCTTACACTGCTAAATTATGGACAGCTGGCGCAAATAGCCCTCGTGTAGCTTCACGCGAAATTAAAAACAAACAAACCCAATAAATTAATTAGTTTCGTTATTACTGTGTGTATTTTCTCATAGCAAAGCCACATTAGGTTATCTGATGTCTCCACCAAGGCGAATAGAACCCGTGATTTTGGCGTTGAAATTTCGAAGACTTAGTGATGTCCCAGCGGAGGATCCGTTGTTACTGACACTTCGAAAAATGGTTTATAACTAAAAATGAAAACATCGTTAAACATTATAAGTTTTATTTGGTTTTTACTAAGCACAGAGCTAAACAAATGTTTACCTGTGCTCTGTCTACAGGGGTGTCCAAACCTGAATTTTAACATGGTAAATCTTCAGACTTACGAGATGCAACAATGATGAAACTAAGCAAACTAAGAAACGAAAAGTGTGAAACGTTAGCGCTATAACGTGGTTGTATTATATAGATTTAATGTGACGACTTAATAAATTTGTGTGAAGTGTGTAGTAGTGCGATTTCGGTCTTCTTTTTTAGTATTAAGAATCGTAATGGAAAATTAATATGAACTTGAGAACAGAGGAAGATGCGAAGATAAAACTCAACCTAATCTAGAATAATTCAGGTAGAAAATGTTGAGAAACGCACGAACTAATAAACCAGGATACGATCATGGAAAAATCTTTAAAACAGTCTAGAAAAACTCACACAAACTTTGATGCATAATTCATTACGTATCACTTTCACACATTTACTGGTAAAACGCACGAGAGTTTCATCGCTTTTTATTTTGCAAAGTATTCTTCCTTTTTTTCTCGGATTTGAACACCTGCAGAGTTGGTGATTGGTTCAGGTTTATTTATTGTGCTCATATAACTGTGTAACAGTGTTAGTTTCTGGTTGTAGTTGGAAATATATATATATATATAGATATGTACTTTTACAAACTGGAAAGAAGACAAACACAAATACAGGTAATCACTCACACTGGTTTATCTAGACCCGTAATATGAAAGTTATGGATATGCTTGTCAAACAACTAGATCGTGGAAGATCAACAGTCTTAGGTAAATATATACAGCCATCTTCACAGTATTATAACCAGAAATCTCCATCACAGACTAAGGATTAAATATGATCCTCTCCACTAGAGAGTGGTTATCACAGACCAGCCAATAAAGAACTGGTTAACACCACCGTGAGATATCGTGGAATTTGGCATCACATTTGCTTCAGAAGATTTCCACATAACGCCATCCGCTAAGTGATCAAAAATGTGCTGGGAAGGTTATTTTCAATCAAGTACTCGAATGTTTGTTAAACGTGATTCTCTCTCACAGATTCACACATTCGATTTATAGCTCTGATCACTAATAGTATGAAATTACTCGTATTACAATGATTGTAACTGAAGCTGCATGTTAACTATTGAAATTCATTAAATATATTCAATGAATACAGGATGCTTCTAAAACATTCTCTAATTTCAGTTCATCTGTTAATTTAGTTGAGTGATAAATTATCTCCAGATTTGTCTCAAGTTTTTGAAACAATTTATGTTAAAAGTGTTTATAAGCTAAAATTCGTAACAAGATACGTCTATCTTTGATGTGTATTTTAAAATATCTAAATTTGTTGAAATTGCTGAAAAAAATTATCTATTAATGTATCTATAACTTTTAACAGAAATTCTTTGGGTTAAGCCTGAGAAGATTCAGTTATTTCTTAACCACTTTCAGTGTTTATAAGGATGCTATCTCATTTTGAAGGCATTGTACATGTAAATTACAATATTTGAGTGAGGCACAAAAATGTGGGAAAATTATTTAAGCTACCTATAATAGCTTTCTCCTCCGTCGTTTAAAATTATGACATGTCAGAATATGAGATGTCATGTAAGAAAGTTTCCCGTCTTGTAGGAGCAGCGCCTTTTTGTACGAACATCATGCCGGGCAGACAGGACATCTTTTTTTGTTTGTTGTTTAGAATTTGACATTTGCGTATCAGAAGATCATCTGTGTCACAAGAGGATATCTCTTTTGTCCGTTTGACTCGTAATCTGAGGGTCGTGGACTCGAATCCCCGTCGCACCAAACATGCTCACCCTTTCAACCGTTAGTAAAAGAGTAGCCCAAGAGTTGGCGGTGGGTGGTAATGACTAGCTGTCTTCCCTCTGGTGTTACACTTCTAAATTAGAGAAGCTATTAGCACATAGCTCTCGTGTAGCTTTACGTGAAATTAAAAAAACAAAACAAAAAAAAACTTTTGTCCTTTAATATTTTAAAGGCAAACCATTTTGTTAGAATATAATAAACAACAAATGGAGTAGTTACACTCGTTCAATATAATAAACAACAAATGGAGTAGTTACACTCGTTCAATATAATAAACATAAAGTGAAGTAGTTTCACTCGTTCAATAGCTGTAAATAGTATCATCATTATTAAGTTAAGTACCTCATTTAGTGGGAGTTTCTCGTCAGCTGTTTAATAACGAGAGCATGGCCATATTATAATATCATGTACGTTTCTTGAATAATGTTTATTGTCAACTACTTGAGAATGGTACCGCTAGAACATCAGTTACATTATAAAGTGCGTCCTTAAACATCAGCCCTACATCAGAGTTGCACGAACCAATTTTTAGTATTGCAACCATAGCAGTTACACGATTCCGTGTCGTAACTTACAATTATAAAATCTCCGTCATGCAGGAGACAGTTCCACATAATTCCGTGAAATTTTAGATTCAACGACAGAGATTTGGTAGTTATTTTTTGAAGTGAGAAAATGAATTTTGTGGAATACAATGTAATAATGTTGGCATCGCATGCAACATCAAACAAAAATATACCTCAGTATTTCTCTTGTGTCTTTTATAAACTTTTTCGTGAAAAAAAATGAATAACTGTATTATTCCTGATTAAGGCGATATTGTAAATTATTGCTCGAACGTAAAAATAAGGTTAAATATTTTCTATATAACCAAGTTACAAATACTTCATTATTTTCTTAACCTCTTCAGTGCCGAAGACGAGATAACTCGTCCAAGCCAATCAGCTTGATGAGTTAATTCGTTCTGAATAATACCTAACTTTAACGCTAGATGTCAACACCATACATGCATTTGACCTACTTACAAATTGTTTCACTTTCGATCCAAAATGGCATTACAAAAAAGTTACAAAATGAAGAAGCATTAGAGTTGTATTGTAACAGCTGAAATACTTGGCAGTCAACAGGTTAAAAGTACGTAATTCACTCTAAGATTAAGCCTAAGTCCGGCAGAGACCAAGGACTGCAGTAAGTATCCATTTATCTGTCTGTTCGGAAATCATACCATATAAGACGACGTAACCTTTTCTTCATAAAATTTAGAGTTCAGGTTCATTAAGTTAATTTAACAGAGACACTTTTTCCTGAGGTAGCAATTAAGCACATTTATTAAAAGTTTCCGGATAAATTAATAAATGTATCCAATAAAGCTTAGAACAAACATATTTATAGATATTTCTATGACAGTTTGTTTTTTACACATATATCAAAAAATAAAATTTATCATAAATTAAGTGTATCAGTTAGTACCAAGTGTATGTCTCCGGATTAACAACGCTAAAGTCAAGGGTTCGATTCCCCTCGGTGGGCTGAGCAGATAGCCTTTGTGGCTTTGCTAAAAGAAAAACACACACAAACACATAGTACCAAGTACTGTAAAGAAGTGAGTACTTTGTATTAAGACGATGATGAATAAACAAATTAGCACATACTGCTACAAACCACCAGAGAGAAATGTATTAATTAACAAACCGATCCTATACCATAACTTCTTGTGTTTGAAAATTTGTGCGGTCATCACTAGTGACGTTTTTTTATGGCACTTTATTTTCGCCTTTCTCTAGGTAAAAATAGAGAAGTCGAAACATTAAAGTAAGACCAACTGTTTCGATTCTGAATAAAATAATGCGTTCTTACTGTATTAAAAGCTCAAACTGTATTATTTCACTGAACGACTTATAACACTAAAATCCGGAATTCGATTCCCCGCGGTAGACAGAGCAAATATTCCAATGTGGCTTTGCTTTGAAATATGCCCCCCAGTGGCACAGTGGTATATCTGCGGACTTATACACTAAAAACCTGGTTTCGATACCCGTGGTGGGCAGAGCACAGATAGCCCATTGTGTAGCTTTGTGCTTAATTCTAAACAAACAAACAAAGCTTTAAAATATACAACCAAACAATTACAGGGCTATACAGGGTTATATTAGAATAAATTTAATTATGAAAATCAAGTGATAAACACAGCTGATATAAAATCACGTTTCCAATTTCGTAGGTAGTGTGATGTTGCCAAAAACTGACCGTTTTAGGGAAGGTCACATAATAGCTCTTTACGATGCGAAACATTCATAAACTTAAATTATATAGATGTGTGTAGATCGAATATTTACAATTTTAAAGCCGGGGATATCTCTTGTACTTAATAGCATTGGAAAACAAATAACCAAAACTATCCAGAAAGAAATCTGAAACTAACTGTGCAAGAGCAACACTGAGCAAGGCATGGCACCTCGTAACAGGTGAGATAGAATTCATAAAAAGGCAAAAACTTTCTATATGTCCCAGGCAAAAAAAAAAAATATATCTGTCTAGAAAACCGAACAAGTTACATGTACACTAGTTGTTTTCACGACATAACGTTCACCCATGGCATATCTCAATAAGCTAGTAATACAAATTAGAGTTTCATTCTATATGAATATATATGAGTCAGTTCGGTAGTTTCCGTACGAATGGACTTTTCAAAGGGGCAATGGAAAACGTCGGTCTCGTTCACTAAGTGGATTGTAGAAAGCAGACAGGGTGGAGTAGTGTGTTATGGACGTAAAGACGAAGCTTTACGTAATTGTAACTACATTTGAAATATTCTGTTAAGATGCATGTTAGTTTGGATCAGACACGATGACCTGACCTGTGAAAAGGTGGCGAGATTCTAAATTTGATTTTTTTTGTAGATAACTCACAATCTATAGAAACCTAAATGTTCGAAAGAGAAATAATTTAGTATTTTATTTCTGTTTGTTTAATATTAACTAGAAAAATAAATTCGGTTTCACCCTGCTTCATATTGGACTAAAGTTTTGTTCCTGTTGTTTGTTATGAAGTACAAAGTTACACAAAAGGATATTTATATTCTGTCCACTACTGATATCGAAAACCGTTTCTAATGGGGAGTTTAACTTTTTGTTTAATTAACACTTAATCGGTTGCTCAAGGTTGTTATTTGTTAACTTTGGAATTATTATTTAAAAAAAAAACAAATTTGTATATATATATATATACATTCACTTAACAAAAGCTACGCCAAGTAAATATAACAATGTGATATGTAAATGTTTACAGCAGGGTGAAACACTCTCTTAGCCTAGCCGTGACTGCAGAATATCAAATAAATTTGTTTAATAAGAAGATGAAAATAAGAGTTAGGGTAACCACATTTTACAGTACGATAAACGTTTTTTGACATGTATATGTATGGTTGTTTTGTAAACAGCTGTTCATGTTCGTTGGTCAGCAGAAATCCTCAGTGGAAGAAAAAAAGGGAAGAGAAATGAAATAATTCCCAGTGGCACAGTGGTATGTCTGCGGACTTACACAAGGTCATAAACCAGGTTTCATTATCCGTGATGGACAAAGCTCAGATAGCCCAATGGGTAGATCTGTGCTAAAGAAGCGAGAAGTGAAATAAAAATGTCTTCTTATATATTTAATGTTCGTGATATTTATAATTTGGACACACATATTAAAAATAGCTCACTGTAAAATATGGTCGCCCTTTCAGCCGTGGGGGGGATTATAATGTTACGGTCAATTCCACTATTCGTTGATAAAAGAGTAGCACAAGAGTTGGCGGTGGATGGTGATGACTAGCTTCCTTCCCTGTAGCCTTACACTACTAAATTAGAGACGGCTAGCGCAGATAACCCTCGTGTAACTTTGCGCGAAATTAAAAAAAAAATCAAACAAACAAACAGAACCTCAATTCCTCCCCCATTAATTAACACTCTGGATCAACTCCTAAACATCCCTACCATGTAAAGCAGAAACAATTAGTCAAAAGATATAATATCATTCTCAACATAAAACAAATCATCTGGTTTTGTTGCTCGCGGATGCTTATGTTGTCGTAATCTACGATAATGTTGTCTCGCATTGTAATAAGAATTTATAAATTGAAGTTAATAAGGCGGAAAATGTTACCACACTTGTCAAATGTTGAGGCAATATTTGCAACATTCATATCTTTTCCAACGATAATTTGGAAAGATAAATATTATTTATTGTTCCAAGATGCTCAAACAATATAAAGTAAAACAGTGATTACAAACATTCTAACAAATAACGTAAAAGCTCGAAAGAGGCGTATTTTTCATTAGAGCTTCATAGGATTTCATACTAATGTCGAAAAGAAAAGTTTTATCGTTTTCAATTGTGTTTGTTCCCTGTATATTAGACATAATATGATTTTATTTGCTTTACATCAACTGATGTAACATGAAACATGCTTAGAGAAAATGAGTTTAGTAATCTTCATTTATCAGACTTAATGCATACAAAACCTAAACCTATATATATATATATATATATATATGTTTAAATATTATGTTTTAGTTCAAGTAGTTTGTCTACACTTTCATCTGAGACCTTATAACACTGAAAATCGAGTTTCAATATCGGAGGTGGGCAGAGTACATATAGCCCATTGAATAGCTTTGTGCTTAACAGCGAAAGAAAGAAAATAAAACACATAGACCTCCAGTGGCTCTTTCGATACGCTTGCGATTTATGACGCAAAAATTAGTGTTTGATCTCTGCATCAGACAGCTCAGTATAGTGTGTCACCAAAGTTTCTGCCTGTCTCTCTCTCTTATTCCTTCAATTGCGCTCAACAGAATCTCTGGTGACTTTCCATCAGCATCTAATTATCTTCCCAGTGTAGCACATATTCCGTTTCTTACATGTTGTTTTGTTTCTGCATGTTCATCAGTTTTCTTTTTCTCTACCACGAGCCCGGTATGTTTAGGAAGCTCGACTCGCAGTATGAGGGTCGCGAGTTCGACTCCACGTCACACCAAACATGCTCGTCTTTTCAGCCGTGAGGCGTAATAAGTTACGATCAATCCCACTATTTGTTGCTAACAGAACAGCTCAAAAATTGAAGGTGGGTTGTGATAACTAGCTCTCTTTCCTTTAGTCTTACGCTGCTAAATTAGAGACGGCTAGTGCATATAGCCCTCGTGTAGCTTTGCGCGAAATTTTTAAAAAAACAAACAAATTTCTCTATCATTGGTCCTAAATGTTTTACATAAATATGTCCTCGAACTCCCATGTTCTATCGATCCAAATACGCAGGGCCTCGTTCTACTTTAAAATTAAGTATAAATCATATTGATAATTCGATAAAGACTTACCAGTTGTTGTTTTGAAATAAGCACAAAGCTACTCAATGGACTATCTGTGCTCTACCAACCACGAGTATCAAAACCCGGTTTTTAGCGTTATAAGTCCGCAGACATACTGCTGAGCCACTAGGGGGCAGACTTACCAGAAGTTACTCATAGTATCATCTCTTGAACTTATTTTATCTGAAACGTGACAGTTAAGTTTTGATTTTGTAAATGTTTGTAAGTATACAAAATGGATAATGCTCAATTTCATTTTACCATTAAATACAGATAACTATATATCCCATAATAGCTTTTTCTTTTACAATACTTCCGCCCCCCAGTGGCTCAGCGGTATGTCTGCGGACTTACAAAGCTAAATATCGGCGTTTGATACCCGTTGTGGGCAGAGCACAGAAAGCTTCTTGAGTAGCTTTGTGCTTAATTCAAAACAACAACCATCCTCCTAATATTAACCTCCGTCAGCCTGCAGGACAGCTGTAAGTTTTTGAACTTTCCTGCTACAGTCCAGCGTTCTATTCCAGACGGGAGACATAAGAAATAAATAGCTCCACGTGGTTTTGTTCTAATATAACATCAATTTACAATAGATATTGATTATTTTCCATTTGTAAACGTGACTTTCTTGGTAATAATACACTTTCTTCAGTCGTATTAAAAACTATAAGTAATTTATCACATGTTCCAGCTTATTCAAGTGTATAGTTTTTGTATTTTTTACATAAAAACAGATTACTATTATGTTATATATATCTATCTTTCCTTGCCTATTAATACGCATGCATAAGTTTATAGATATATGTTTTTAAAATAAAAAAATAACATATTTTTCTAATCAGATAACGGAAAGAGCAACTGTTTCTGAAAAACATTAATATTTTATCTCCTTTTAACTTTGGAACCTTCGACGGAAAAATACATTTATCCAATTTCATAACATAATAACTCTTAACTGTTAAAGGTTTTTACAAGCATTGATTTATATTTCTGGTTCAGTTTTCTTGCAACAAATACATTACACAAGTTGTTGACTAATTATCTCAGCTTAGAAATTACGTTGTTCTATAATGAAATAATAATATGGTAATATTAGAAATATTAAAACCAAGAAAGTGTATGTCTTTCACGATGTTCTAGGAGTAAAGTTAAGAGTTTATAGCGCTATAAATGGAGGCTAGTTTCTCGCCTCAAACAAACAGCTAATAGTCTGTTGTGTGCTTTGCAATAAACGTATATTTTTTCCAAATATACAGCACAGTGCCATCTATTGGCTTACTTATAAATTAGATATAAAAATGACATTTTATAATAGGGCTTTCATCTAAAAATGAAAACAGTGTTGGTGATTTTAGTTGTTAGATATTCTTTATTTTTAACAGATTTTACTGCATCGTTTATTTATGATTTAAAACAAAATTTATAATCTTAAAATTGTATATTAGAATTTAAAATGTTATATTTGCATACAAATTATAATTATTAAAAAAAAAGACAATTCATGTTGAACATACTAAAATTTCTTCCTTCAGAACAGGGCCCGGCATGGCCAAGCGCGTTAAGGCGTGCGACTCGTAATCTGAGGGTCGTGGGTTCGCATCCCCGTCGCGCCAAACATGCTTGTCCTTTCAGCCGTGGGAGCGTTATAATGTGACGGTCAATCCCACTATTCGTTGGTAAAAGAGTAGCCCAAGAGTTGGCGGTTGGTGGTGATGACTAGCTGCCTTTCCTCTAGTCTTACACTGCGAAATTAGGGACGGCTAGCACAGATAGCCCTCGAGTAGCTTTGTGCGAAATTCAAAAACAAACAAAAAAACAAATCCTTCAGAACAACGATTGTAAACAATTATTTATTTTATATTCTAATTTTATAACACTGGATATGCATTATTATGCCTATTAGTTATAGGTCAAAACGTCTTTTAGGTTAGAATATTTCCAATAATGTCAACATGAAACGTAAAGTCTTGATGACGAGAAACTATTGTTTTGTTAACCTGAAGATGACCTAGGAAGGTCGAAACGTTGTTCTCTGCTTTATTAGTAAAAGTATTAATACCCATACCAGCCGTCCTAAAATATAAATTCGTAACGATTTTAAACTTGGCCAACATATATGTTATTATTACAAAATAAATCTGTAAAGAAATATACACTAATACAAATAAATATACAATAGAAGTAGCTGTATTACACTACACTACGGTCTGACGAAGGTAAAGCCTCTAGTTCCCAGTACTCTCACAAAGAACGTGGTTTATAGCACGAGCCATGAGAGTAGTAAACGGGGAAGTACAACGCACGTTAATAGATTTAATATCAAATGTCAGTTATTGTTACGAGTGCTGCCTATTTTAAAGCAGTGTTCCACAGATAATTTGTTTGTTTTGAATGCAAAGCTACTCCAGGGCTATCTGCTCTATCTGTCCCTAATTTAGGGATCTAAGGCAGCTAGTCATCACCACCCACCGCCAACTCTTTGGCGACTCTTTCACCAACGAATAGTGGGATTGCTCGTCACATTATAATGCTCACACGTCAAAAAGGGCGAGCGTGTATGGTGCGACGGGGATTCGAACACGTGACCTTCGAATTACGAGTCGAGTGTCTTAATCATCTGGCCATGCCGGACAATCTTCTTAGGTCATCTTAAAGTTAATAAAACGTTAACGTTGTTCTGTACTTTATTTTAATAAAAGGTTTACCAGCCGTCTTGAGAATGCAGATTTTTGTACTTAGAACTTATCATATTTTGAACAAGAATATCCAGATTATCTTAGATCATTCAGATCAAGTTATTCTTCGTCAAAGAATATCTTTAGAATCAACTACAAGACTTCAGTGTTATAATCAAGTGTATAATAACTGTTTAACTTTACAACGATGTGGATTATTGGAATCAGTGCTAATTTAAATAATATTAAAGCAAAAAGAACAACTTGGCTAGTTTCAAAAACTGTTGTATTTCTATAAATTTCAAAGGTTTAAGAGAATGAAAATAAACAAACAAACTTTCATAAATTTAAAAACAAACATCTTAACGGTAACGAAACAAATGAACTATCTCTTGGACTTGAATGTATTGTTACACTGAAACAAATACCCTGCATCAGTTTCATTTCTTCTTCTCAATAACTCTCTCAGACATAAAATCTCACGACTACTAATGAATTGTGCTTCCACGTTCAATAAATCTCAAGTTACCCATGATTAAACATCGAAACAGCCAAACTAAAGTGGAGCACCAAGTTATCAGTAAGAAAGATAATGCTACTGTCATATTAGCTTCCGATAATTAAAATACTACAGTCCACGACTTTCATTGGAATGGTAGATTGTACAATGTGTTCGAGGTTACTCCACGACTTTCATTGGAATGGTAGATTGTACAATGTGTACGAGGTTACTCCACGACTTTCATTGGAATGGTAGATTGTACAATGTGTACGAGGTTACTCCACGACTTTCATTGAAATGGTAGATTGTACAATGTGTACGAGGTTACTCCACGACTTTCATGGGAATGGTAGATTGTACAATGTGTACGAGGTTACTCCACGACTTTCATCGGAATGGTAGATTGTACAATGTGTTCGAGGTTACTCCAAGAGGATAATCTTTATCATCTGTAGCAGCAGAAATATTTATGCAACATTTATGAACATCATTTTAACACCACAATTTCAACAACCCGTACAGCCAGTTTGACAACTTTAAAAACTTAAAGTTAATAATAATCTTCCATTCCTTGATGTTATGGTTCATAAAAACGGAGTTTAAGAAGGTTGACCATTAGTTCACTGCCATTCCGTGATGTTCTGGTTCACAAGAACAGAGTTTAAGAAGGTTGACCATTAATCCACTGCAATTTCTAAATGTTCTTGTTCACAAGGACTGAGATTAGGAAGGCTGAGTGCCAGTTACCAGAAAGAAAACTAAAGCGAATAAAAATGTAAATTTTCTTTCATGATATATAATAGCTGTCACAATTGGGATTATTGAAATAACAAAAAATACAAGAATGAGCTCCTCGTTTTAGAAAAGAAATTAAGCATCTTGACAAGGTTTCCAGGAATAATGGTTACCCAATCAAAACGACTTAGCGTATTTTGTATCGTTTATCTGTCTCAGCTGCCACCCAGTGGGACAACGGTAGGTCTATGGACTTACATCGCAAGAAACCGGGTTTCGAAACCCGAGATGGACAAATCACAGATAGCCCATTATTGTCTTGAAATGTCTTTGTTTTTCTATTGTCTATAGCTTTCTCTGCAGTTCTATTATCCATGTTCATAGCGTTCTTTGCAGTTCTATTGTCCATGGCTTTCTCTGCAGTTCTATTGTCCATGGCTTTCTCTGCAGTTCTATGGTCCATGTCCATAGCTTTCTCTGCAGTTATACTGTCCATGTCGATAGCTTTCTCTGCACTTTCATTGCCCATGTTCATAATATTCTCTGCAGTTCTACTGTCCATGTTCATAACTTTCTCTGAAGTTCTATTGTCCATGGCTTTCTCTGAAGTTCTATTGTACATAGCTTCCTCTGCAGTTCTATTCTCCATAGTTTTCTCTGCAGTTCTATTGTTTATAGCTTTCTCTGCAGTTCTATCGTCCATGTCTATTGCTTTCTCTGCACTTTCATTGCCAATGTTCATTACATTCTCTGCAATTATATTGTCCTTGTTCATAGCTTTCTCTGCAGTTCTATTGTCCATAGCTTTCTCCTCAGTTCTATTGTCCATGTCCATAGCTTTCTCTGCAGTTCTATTGTCCATGTCGATAGCTTTCTCTGCACTTTCATTGCCCATGTTCATAACATTCTCTGCAGTTCTATTGTCCATGGCTTTCTCTGCAGTTCTATTGTCCATGGCTTTCTCTGCAGTTTTATTGTACATAGCTTTCTCTGCAGTCCATTGTCCATGTCTATTGCTTTCTCTGCACTTTTATTGCCCATGTTCATTACATTCTCTGCAGTTCTATTGTCCATGTTCTTAGTTTTCTCTGCAGTTCAATTGTTCATGGCTTTCTCTGCAGTTCTATTGTCCATGGCTTTCTCTGCAATTCTATTGTCCATAGATTTCTCTGCAGTTTTATCGTCCATGTCTATTGCTTTCTCTGCACTTTCATTGCCTATGTTCATAACATTCTCTGCAGTTATATTGTACATTTTCTTAATTTTCTTTGCAGTTCTATTGTCCATGTCCATAGCTTTCTCTAAAGTTCTATTGTCCATAGTTTTCTCTGCAGTTCTATCGTCCATGTCTATTGCTTTATCTGCACTTTCATTACCCATGTTCATAACATTCTAGGGCTCGGCATGGCCTAGCGTGTTAAGGCGTGCGCTTCGTAATCTGAGGGTCGCGGGTTCGCGCCCGAGTAGCGCCAAACATGCTCGCCCTCCCAGCCGTGGGGGCGTTATAATGTGACGGTCAATCCCACTATTCGTTGGTAAAAGAGTAGCCCAAAAGTTGGCGGTGGGTGGTGATGACTAGCTGCCTTCCCTCTAGTCTTACACTGCTAAATTAGGGACGGCTAGCACAGATAGCCCTCGAGTAGCTTTGTGCGAAATTCCAAAAACCAAACCAATCATAACATTCTCTGCAGTTATATTGTCCTTGTTCATAGCTTTCTTTGCAGTTCTATTGTCCATGGCTTTCTCTGCAGTTCTATTATCCATAACTTTCTCTGCAGTTCTATGGTCCATGTCTATAGCTTTCTCTGCAGTTCTATTGTCCATGTCGATAGCTTTATCTGCACTTTTATTGCCCATGTTCATCACATTCTCTGCAGTTCTATTGTTCATGTTCATAGCTTTCTTTGCAATTCTATTGTCCATGGCTTTCTCTGCAGTTCTATTGTCCATGTCGATAGCTTTATCTGCACTTTTATTGCCCATGTTCATAACATTCTCTGCAGTTCTATTGTTCATGTTCATAGCTTTCTTTGCAGTTCTATTGTCCATGGCTTTTTCTGCAGTTCTTTGTCCATAACTTTCTCTGCAGTTTTATTGTCCATGTCGATAGCTTTCTCTGCAGTTCTATTGTCCATGGCTTTCTCTGCAGTTTTATTGTCCATGTCGATAGCTTTCTCTGCAGTTCTATTGTCCATGGCTTTCTCTGCAGTTCTATGGTCCATGTCCATGGCTTTCTCTGCAGTTATATTGTCCTTGTTCATGGCTTTCTCTGCAGTTCTATTGTCCATAACTTTCTCTGCAGTTCTATGGTCCATGTCCATGGCTTTCTCTGCAGTTCTATTGTACATAGCTTTCTCTGCAGTTCCATTGTTCATGTCTATTGCTTTCTCTGCATTTTTATTGCCCATGTTCATTACATTCTCTGCAGTTCTATTGTCCATGGCTTTCTCTGCAGTTCTATTGTCCATGTTCATAGCTTTCTCTGGTGTTCTATTGTCCATGGCTTTCTCTGCAGTTCTATTGTCCATAGTTTTCTCTGCAGTTCTATCGTCCATGTCTATTGCTTTCTCTGCACTTTCATTGCCCATGTTCATAACATTCTCTGCAGTTATATTGTCCATGTTCATAGCTTTCTCTGCAGTTCTATTGTCCTTAGCTTTCTCTGCAGTTCTATTGTCCATGTTCTTAGTTTTCTTTGCGGTTCCATTGTCTGTGGTTTTGTTTTGTTGATCTCTACTTGTTTATTTAATTTCCACAGATGAGGCGCTCATGTTTGTTGTTTTAATTCTTAGTGGCCTGTCATGGTCAGATAGTTAAGACGCTCGACTCGTTATATGAGGGTCGCGAGTTTGAATCCCTGTCGCACCAAACATGCTTAACTATGGGGGCATTATTATGTGACGGTCAATCGCACTATTTGTTGGTAAAAGAGCAACCTAAGAATTGGCGGTGGCTGGTAATGACTAATTGCTTTCCCTCTTGTCTTGCACTGCTAAATTAGCGACGAATAGCGCAGATAGCTCTCGAATAGTTTTGTGCGAAATTCAACACAAACCTAATTCTTAGTTTCTCGCAGAGTATTTCACAAAATCGCGACTACTGCCTGATGGTGGCTACACGAATGGCCAGACATTGTAGAAAATGGTTAAATAACAAGAAACAATCCACTAAAAAACTGTATTTGTGGACCTTTGTTTGCTTAGTAATTGCTTACCGATGAAAGTTCCAACAAGAGAACCAAAACTTCGCAAATAGAATAAAGGTAGTTTAGCTTAGATATGAAATATCGCCTTCATTAATAGAATACTTCACAGTGAAGTTTATTCTATCTCCTCTTTCCTGTCTAGAATGTTCTAGCACTCACATACAATACAAAGATGAAATAGAAAACAATATTCAGTATGCCTGTTATCTTATTATACCAATTTTTAAAATATTGGATTTTGGAAGCATAATTTAACAATATTTTTTCTAAGATACACAATATAAGGTGATATTTATTGATGAACTTGTATAACTAAATTGTTTTGATATTTTATTTTAATTTTAACAACTCAACATAAATTCTTACGCTTTTTACTTTATAGGTTTTTAATATTTTGTATATAATTTGTATATATCATTAATGGTTATAACTTTAGACACATTACCGGGCATCCTTTATTTTTTTAAGTACCCTCGAGAGGCACAGCAGTACGTCTGTAGACTCATACTTCTATAAACCACGTTTCGATACCCGTGGTGGGCAGAGCATAAATAGCCCGTTGTGAAACTTTGTGCTTAATTCTGAACAAACCGAAATTCTTAACTAGGCTTAGCTTCCGGACATATAACTTAGAAACGACAGCTAGCTAGCTTAATCGAGATATAACAATATTAACTCAGAATTAATTTGCTCATCGTGGACCTAGATCGTCAATAAAATATTCAGTTCTAGACCGGATATGAGACTCAGTACAGTTTGTTGAACTCTTGTATATAAACCAATATTTGTAATAACTGTTATTATAAATTGTATTGTTGTTTGTATATTAAAATATCTTTGTGTTAAGAAGGAATATTGTGTGTATCAATCTTGTTGGGAAATATCATATATTTGATACATATCGAAACTCAGTTAATTTTTAATTAACATTAATTTTTTCCGGTTACTTGAAATCGTAATACGTAATCCAAGTAACATAAATCGGAGACTTGTTCAACATAAATTATAATACGTAACTCTGCTGTCCAATTTATCTATCCAGTTTAATAACATTTTCCCACAAACACATATTTAATTTTTGTAACAATTTTTTTGTGATTCATCTTATCAAACGGTTTCCAAAAATTAAAATAAACCAAGTCCACAGTATTTCCTTCATCAACTCTTGTAATAAACATCCTCAAAGATTGTCAGAACATTTATTAAATAAGACATTCCCTTAATAAAACGATGCTGGTTCTTTCACACTATATCAAACTACTTTAAGTGACTCTGCAATGCGCTTGTAATCACAGTCTTCAAACCATTTCAAACTACTGATGTAAGACTAACTGGCCTTTAATTGCCTGGACAATGTTTATCACCTCCTTTAAATATTGGACAAGCATTAACCACTTTCTAATCTACTAATACTCTTCCATTACATAATGGCCTATAAAAACATTAGCTTGCGGTTCACAACTAAAATATTTAAGTTTATTTACAATTCCGGGACCAATGTTGTCTAGTCCAAATAATTTGTCAATTTTCAGGTTTTTTCAACTCTTCTCTTACAATATCACAACTTAAAATAATATCTTTTACATCAGTATTTTTTCCATACATTAAGTGCTCTGGTTAAGACATAAAAGTTATATCTTCCTTTGTAAAAACTGAAATGATCATATAATTTAATAGGTTTACCATCTCATACTCTTTCGAGATCAGCTCCCTACTATCCTAAAATTTTACTTACCCGACATAATTCCTGAAGAATTTCTTACTGTTTTATTTAACTTTCTTCGCCAGCCCTCTTTTGTTTACAGTTTTCTCCTTTTAATATCCTTTTTCTGATTTTCGATAATTTTCCAAATCCTTATTATTCCAAGTGAGTTTAAATTTATATAATTCATTATCTTTATCCCTAATATGATCTCCTAAACCTTTAATAAACCATACTGGCTTATTCCGCTCTGTTAACTTTTTTTTCTGTGGAAAATATGCATATTTTCTGTACATAACAATTTTTCTCTTAATGTTTATCACATATATTCGACATCCTCTCCCATCACTTTAGTCCAATCGAGGGTAAAAGAATTCCTGGCAATTATATTTTTTCATGTTGCAGTAAAAGGAAAACTTTGCTAACGTCTGATACTGTTGTGGTTAGATACTCATTAATTGAATATACATAACTTATTAATCTATACTCGCTTTTCACTAAGTGCCTTATTCTTTGTTTCAGTACAGTGGTTCTCCTCATTGTTTGTGCATGCTATTTTAAATTCATATGGAACAATAGTAAGTACGTAGTGTTAAATACATTTTATTAGTTCTAGTGAGAGTTTGTCTTTTATTTTATATCGTTGTCATAAAACTGCCTTATGTATCGTTTTTCTTACAAGAGTAACCATGATCATAATGTTAAAAATATGGCTTAAAATAGAATCTATTTTTAAGAATAAATTCCCGAAAATCTTAAAAATTTATGTCGTCATATTCAATTCTATCCTTTAAAACGTTACGGAATTATTCAGCATGAGTTAAAAAATAAGGATATTATCCACTCTATATGATATCTTAAAAGAGTATAAACCATTTATTAAACATTGAAGAATCATTAACCATGAAATAAGCATTAAGAAATTATCAATCATGAAATAACCATTAAAGGATTATCAACCATGAAATAAGCATTAAGGGATTACCAACCATGAAATAAGCATTAAGGGATTATCAACCAGGAAATAAGCATTAAGGGATTATCAACCAGGAAATAAGCATTAAGGAATTATCAACCATAAAGTAATTTAAGGGATTATCAACCATAAATTGAATTTGAGACGATTATCAACCATAGAGGATGTTATTTTGCTACACTTAATAGCTGTAGTCTCTCTTCAACACAATATTTTGACTTCAAGACTCTGATGAATAAAACGGTACGTTATAGGTATTTTGAAATAAAGGTAGTACCTTTAACGTTTGTACAAGAAGAAGCATAAATTTTCTCTGTGAATATGACATTTATATCACATCATAATTCAAAAATGAATGGCTATTGAAGCTTAAGACTTCAATATTTAAAAAAATAGCATTTTTGTGTGTTCGAAATACCTTGCATGAACACTAACTAAAGTCACTAAGTACAGCTTAATCTGACTGATGTATAAGGAATTAAAGTAAATCTCGTTGAAAGTAACTTGAACGTCTATATAAATCACCAACAAGCGTGAGAACCTATGTAAGTCGTTAAGCCTAATAACGAGAAAAGATAAGGAAGCATTAAGCAAAAGTTATATGAATTACTTAATTTTGGACTTGAGTTCTAGACTGGATAATGTCTAGTTTTCCAACAAGTAAGAAACTTCTATTATTACTAAACCGATAGCTTACATGAATATCAGTCGCTACTGGTTTCAATGTGCTATTGAACAAAATTACTCTTACTTTTATTTTACAATGATATTGTACTTACATATATGTGTTAAACGTGAAGTAATTAGAATAAGCAGATTTTTAAAACCCGTCAGCTCACATTCGGAACATTCTACAGTTCATAAAACTCTTTTCACAAAAGATGAATATATTTCATTTTATTCACTGATTTATCCATCGATATTTTACGCTTGTTAATTCAGACGTCAATTATCTTCTGCATCGCTCTTATTTCCTTCAATCATCTTGTGATTGAAAGTGGTTGAGGGTTGAATGTAAAACTCACGACACCCTCTCGTTTTCAGTTGAGAAAATACTTTTTTTTTGAGTACTTAAAATGGAATTTCGGCTTCTTATCTCTTTGTCTTTATATACGATTTTACGAAAATCAAAACCATTACTAGGTGTAAAAGTATTTATAATAAAAATAATTTCCACTGTAGCTTACAAAACATACACAATATTATAGAAGTAGGGAAAACATACCAACATATAATAATGTAATCCCGATTTAAAAGCACTCTAAACACTCAATTTTACTTCTAGTCATAAGAATTATAATGTTCACTGAAACAGACAAAAACTAATGCAAGTACATGCCCAACAAAACGGAAAGAAAATTTTACTCACACGTATTTAGATTAATAATAAATAAGTACCTACTATAAGGCAGAAATAAATAGATACATTTTAACTTACTGTCACGAAATTTACTAATACGTATCTATTTTAATATCAATGTTTGTTTTAGTTGAATATATATATTTAGAAATGCATGTAACTTGTAGTGGTAAACACGTATTGCAAAATTCCCGCCTTTTCTCTAAATTTATAGAAGATTCTTGAGTGTAAGAATCAACAATATATGTTTTACATTGTTGCCAACTAGAATTTCTGTATCCTCGCCTTAACATTTATAAACCGACATTCCGAGACAGTTTCATATTGTTGGTTTGCTACAGTTAGTATACTGTAAATCTGGGAAGCTATAACGGTGATTAACGATTACCAATCAGGAAACTACAGATATTTAACTAGGAACATATCAAACATTAAAGCCCAAAATTACTTCATTGAATTAATTTTTCACGTTAGTTACATATATATATATATAGATATAATAAACAATAACTGTCCAATGAGACTCATATATATTTTCATATAGTAATCATAATTATAGAGCTTTGGTTCTAAAACTAGTATTTTAGAATAAAACTGTGATATTTTATCATATTTTACTTCCATGTAAATCCATCTTTTACAGAAATAAAGAGCAATGTGTTAGCTCTGTTTCCTTTATATTTTATTATTATACTAGCTGCAGAACCCGTGCCGCTGATATCGGGAATATATGGTATGCAGCAGTCTAACGTTTTGTAGTTTGTTGTTTCTTGGAATTTATTATTGTTTGTTTATTGTTGACTGTGTTCTTGATCTAGGTGTGTACGTATAATTTTTTCCAACCGTTTTTGGAGGATATTCGTTGATGTTGATGAAGTGATATAATATTTTGTTGATTTCATCATTAATTTTATCAGGTGAGTACAGTTTTGTGGCTGTGTTTATTTGGTTTCATAATATGTTGAGTTTTTGTTTTGTTTCATGTGATGAGTTCCAGAGAATGTATAGTTCAGTATCGGTGATTTATCTGTGGATTTCTGTTTCGAATTGTGTGTCGGTTTTGTGATATTCAAATGAACCTCCATACTAAATATGGTAAAAGTCCATCTACAGGAGGTGAAGTAATACTAAAAACTGGAATACATACTAAAAACCCAGTTAATCTCCATACCAATGGAAGATCTATTCACACCATGCGAAGTAGTTATATTGATATACAATAGACACCAGACAGCACTATTGTATTTATATAGGTTTTTGTTCGATAGCTTGTATTATCATTTCTATAAGTCCAAATGTCGGGTTAAAATATAATAGTTTTTTTATGGAGTGTGTTAGTCCTTTTTGTCTGTTTTCGTGTTTTTAACTTTGGTTCCAATACTCCATTCTGCTCTGCAAAGTTTAAAACGGACTCGTGTTCATTCTAATGTAACATTGAAGTTGCTTGTTTTGTGGTATTAAAATATACGTATTCTAAAACAATTAAGATAAATTATCAAGAAATATTAATAGTTTCATAACTGATGTGCTATATAGTTTCATACCGATAAAAATAGGATCAAAACACAATCGCATGATATTCAAATATATGACACTACTTCACAACAGTACATAAACTGTTGTTCATGGTATCAGTTGTAATTCAGGGATCCTTCATCTGAGCATCCTGTCAAAACATATGCACAACTAATAAGAAGCTTGGATTAAGTTGTTAACAATTCTAGTTATTTCAGGTACTTTTATAGAGTTTCTAATTATTAATAAATATATTTATACATTCAATGCTCCAAATATTTCAATAACAATAAGAAGATATTGACAAAGTATGATGATTATTGAATTCCTCAGTTTTGGGACACGCTGACTTTGCAGCTATCCACAAATCTATACTACATTTAGAAACTTTTAATGATAGAAGTTGAATCAACACAAATCCTTTAATAATTTTAATACAAAGTGTATGCAAATGAACGTATTCATAAAGTGCCAAAATCTAATTATGGATCAGTATACAAAAATACTTCAAGACATGTCTGGTTAATTAAATCCAATTGTTAAAATCCTATCGCCCAGTGGTTGAGACACTTTCTCAATACAAAGCCCCTCCACCTCTAGAACATTCATTTTCCTCGATAAGGACACCCCATCTACTGAATCTTTAAACACTATGACACAACTTATATTTTCCTGTGACACCAGCTTAGAAAACTTGGCCACCTGAATCACAAACATCTATTTGTTTCGAATTTCAGAAAAGATTCATGAAAATCAGTTTTTCTTTACATTATAGTCTATTTATACCACAGCTCGTGACACTATGAAATAATGATTCGCAGTTATTTCTGAATTCCAAAAGATTTTGCATGTTTCTAACAATCTTAACCTCACAAAGTTCTCAAGTCTAAACAAAAAATGAAAGAAGAAAAAGGAACCTAACACAACCAATTTTTTCACTCCAGTGATAATTGTTGTATGAGGGAAGAAATAAAGAAATTGAGATAAAACAATTGGCAGTGAGTGAAACAATGTACAACACCTTTCCAATCAAGGAAATTCGAAATGTGTGTTCATACAGGCTATAAAGAAACACTTTCTGAGAAGATTAGTTAGCAAAGGTGCTTCAGAACAAAGGAGTGAAAAAGAACATAAAAAACCCTATTTTCTGTACCTTTTTCTACTCAAGACAATCTTCTCTTAAACGACAAAAGAAATCGTTTTATAAGGTTTAAGGGATCAGTAATTCCGTAAATTTCAAAGTGGATGCTTTGAGTGCATGAGTTTTACAACGATAGAGAAAATGATCAGAATTTGAGTTGACAGAAGAAAAACCTGAATTTGTTCGGACACACTAATGTGAGTTTTAATAGCTTATATGTAGTACGATGTTTCACATTAAAGGAAACCCTTAAAAAGGATAGACGAGTTGAAAGTAACAGGCGTGCAATGTGTTGCTAAGAGAAAGCTTTAGATAATACCAACTGATGGGCCCGGCATCACCAGGTGGGTTAAGGGTTCGACTCGTAATCTGAGGGTCGCGGGTTTGAATTTGCGTCGTACCAAACATGTTCGCTCTTTCAGCCGTAGAAGCGTTATAATGTTCGATCAGTCCCCTTATTCGTTGGTAAAAGAGTATCCCAAGATATGGCGGTGGGTGGTGATGACTTCCCTCTAGTCATACACTACTAAATTAGGAACGGCTAGCGTAGATAGCCCTTGAGTAGCTCTGCGTTAAATTAAAAACAAATACAAAATACAAACTGACCAGACTTTTTAGCTGCGACTGAGTAGTTCGTTGAATGACTCTAAGTTTCTTTCTTTGTATGATGTTTTCAGGTACAAACTTTCAGCTCATAACGTGTGTGTTTTCTTATAGCAAAGCCACATCGAGCTATCTGCTCAGCCCACTGAGGGGAATCGAACCCCTGATTTTAGCGTTGTAAATCCAGAGACATACCGCTGTACTTGAGGGGGGCAGCTCATAACATTGTAATCTCTTGACCCATTTGAACCTAACGAAAGTTTTGAAATTAGGAGGTCAAACTATTTTGGCTGATGTATTTGACCAAACCTAAAGTCTTATAGATTCATTTATTCCAATCCTCCCTGCAAGAATTTCAATTTGAGGATTGGTTGGTATAAATCCTGATTAGTAGTAAAATAAAACAGGGTATACGAGCACCCCACGCTCAATTGTTGGTGCACAAAAATATAACTGATAAAAAAGAGGAAACAAATGTTTTATAGATTGACTAATTCTTATCCTGCTTAAACGAGTTTCAAGTGCCGCAACTATTGAGGATTTCCTCTTGTTTTATGTAAAAGTTAAGTAAGTACAGTTAGTAATAGTAATTTGATTTTGTGAATGTGAAATGGCTAATTATATAATCTTACTATTATCGTCCAATGTTTTGTTTATTGTTTTGGAGTTTTTTAAAAGTTTATATATATATATATATGAATCAATAGTCGTCGTTCTCTCGTTAATGTGTATATGTTGTGTGCGTGCAATACTAAGTCTACAACTGTATCAGTACGTTATCTCCTTCATGAAGAAAATAATATTCAGTTTTATGAAACAACGAAAATAAAACGTCTTGTTAATTTTAAACACGACTAGAAATATGTTATGATTAACTTAACAAATTTGTTTAACTCTTATCGTTAGGTCTAAAGTGATGTCCTGACCTTTTTGTCTAAACGTAAGTATAACAGCTCTAAATGATTTAAATGAACATGTCACCAAACTTAGTAAGCTGTAAATAATACTTCTACCACAATTCCCCGATAGGGCAGCGGAAAATTTGCGGTCTTACAACGTTAAAATCTACCGTTCGATTCCCGCGATTGGCAGAGCAAATAACCCTACCTGGTATTCTTCTAAAAAACAAACAAACCTGAGTATAATTTAGCATACAGTTTTCAACTACGTTCCTGAGAGATGGTGTATGATCATCTAATACAACGTGTAAAAACTTAGACCTGTGAAACAGTAGGAAAAAATTGATTGACTTATTCGCGTTAATCAATAAATTCAGTGATTAATAAATTCGTAACGGTTAAGAATAACTCAGGGCGAGTACCATAGCATGAACTTTATGCGTCACTCAACTGAAAGTTTAAAAATGCCACTGCTTATTCAAAAAGTATGGGAACCATTAATTACTGTTCTCAAGGTACACACTTCAGTCATAATTCAGATATCGTAAACATGCATTAAGTAATTGTTCATGTCCATATAAACTATTCAGTACTGATCGGAGTGTTTGGGTTATTGTAAACAGTATGGGTGGAAAGTTGTGATTAAACAGAAAGCTACACAATGGGCTATCACTGCTGTAACCACAAAAGGTATCAAAATCCGGTTTTTAGCGTTATAAGTTGCAGGCTTGCCGCTGTGTCACTAAGAGTATTCACAAAAAAAATACCTTCGTGAGAAAGGTAAATCCTTTGGGGTAAAGCCAAATAAAAGGTAAATCCTTTGCAACAAACCAAATTAAAAGGTAAATCCTTTGCAGTAAAGCAAAATTAAATAAAACAACTGAGAAAAGTCTAAATTACAGTTTACTGTCACATGAGAAAAATGTAAAAAATAACTCAGTAACATACACAAAAACTTTGGATCATGAGAGGAAACATAAGTCGTGTGAAAATAACAAAATTTAATTTTTAAATTAAAATAAAGAATTTTGTTTGTTTTGAATTTCGCCCAAAACTACACGAGGGCTATCTGCGCTAATCGTTCCTAATTTAACAGTGTAAGACTAGAAAGAAGGCAGCTAGTCATCGCCACCCACCGCCAACTCTTGGGTTACTCTTTTACCAACGAATAATGGGATTGACTGTAACATTATAACGCCCCCACGGCTGAAAGAACGAGCATGTTTGGTACGACCGGGATTCAAACCTGTGATCTTCGGATTACAAGTCAAACGCCTTAACACGTTTGGCGATGCCGGGACCTAAAATAAAGAAAGTATGTAAGTTAAACTAAAAAATTCAGAAAATCAGATTAAAAGTTAAAAAAACTGAATACAAAAAATCGAAATTACAATGATTACAAACAAGCTAGGGTTATGATTTTAATATATATAAATAAATTTAAACAAAGATGAAGACTAGAAAAGAAAAAAAGAAATCAATAAACCGATTCGTCCCAATTATAATAAATTGATATGTGTTTGGCCTATAAGATGCCAAACACTATAATTAAATCACACGTACAAAACATTAATAACGTGTATTACAAAATAATAAGCCATTAGTATTAACAGTTATGAATGTTATAAGATTTAAAAAATATACTGTTAAGTTGCTTAAGTTTTCTAGACATGAATCCATGCTTAATGCAATTATACAAAATCAGTTTCAATTTATATTAAAATGAGTTTCCGGATTAGAAAGTTAAATAGTTTGATTTTCTTATTTAATGAATATCTGTGAATTTTCAAAATCGATAGTTTTTTTTTTGTTGAATCTTGCATAAATCTACACGAAAGGTCCCTCCTCTAACCGTCCCTAATTTTGAAGTGCTAAACCAAACGAAAGGCAACTAGTGAACAGTACCCATCACCGTCTCCTGGACTGCTGTTCTCTACTTGAATAGTGGAATTTGTTTGTCGCTCTTGTTACACATTATAATTTATCCCGAACGAGTATCCTATTTATTATGTTACATATTACAATTTCAAATAGCTGGAAATTTATATTTAAATTAGAAGTTAATTGAATGTCGATAGGTATCAAATTTATGATGTTTGCCAACAAATTGCATACAAATTTCAGCAAACCAACGATACATATCTGCGTGTCGGTTTATAAACCTTAAGAAATTTCAGTTGGCAACTGAAATTTTGTTGATTTTTACACTTAGAATCTTATACAAGTTTAAAGAATAAGCAGGACTATCGCAAAGCATATTTAACACTATAAGTTGCATGCATTTCGAAATAAATATTTAACTAAAACAAACATCGATGAATTTTTAACACTCTTATAAGATACTCACGCTCCTAAACGTAAAACATAGTCTTTTATGGCAACAGAATATAAGCCACAGAACCTCTGTGACACAATCCCTCATGTTAACCTTTAGGTACAAATAGAGAAATGAATATCTGGGTCCTGATAGTAACTAGTGTAAAACTGACAAAAGTATAATTTTAATAAAACAATTTGCTAAGTTTTTGATAATCGAGCACGTGTTGCGAACAGTGTTCGAATCCACAGGATGTTATAAAATATACCCAGCATTTCAAGCTTTGAGTTCGTTATAAGAGTGACTGTCAATTCCTAAATGTAGACGTGGATGATAAGGTGCTGAAGACTGGCTACCTTTACCTTTGATCGCCATTACAAAATTAGAAACAGTTGTAAATAATCATGGTTATTTTCATAAATAGAATCACAAGTGTTGTATAATGAAGTATTAATAAACACGACGTCAGTCTATGCTGCTATACAACAAACATCTCTTTAAAATATCCAAGAACGTGATTAATAATAGAATGTACCAGTTGTTAAGTAAAAGCTTTCACACAGCTCGTTTTACAGTCTTTTATTGCAGTAAAAATGATAGTTTTGTTTTGTTTGTATATAGTTATTTAGCAGTAAATCTGGTTGCAAGTTTCCGATAAATTAAAAAAAATACTTTGCAATACATATAGTACTGTATCATCATTGGATTCATGTTTAACAGTGAATATAGGAATGGAAATATATGTCTCTCCGTCTTGTTATTTTATACAGTATAACCGTGATTATCGTTCAATATGAATTTCTCGCAAAGCTACACGAAAGTTATTTCCGCTAGCCGTCTCGAATTTGGCATGGAAAGACGAGTAAAAAAGCAGCTAGTCATCACCACCTACTGTTAACTCTTGGCAAACACTATTAACAACGAATAGTTGGATACACCTTAACATTATACCGCCCGCATAGCTGAAAGTACGAGCATGTTTGATGACATGTGTATTCAAACACGCGACCCTCAGATTGCGAGTCAAGTACTTTAACCACCTGGCTATGTACAATGTATTGTTACAGACGAGCTGGATCGTGCGAGATAATCGTTGGAATTTCGACTTTACCGCCAATCACACCAGATTTATATTGAATTGAAGTATGAATTTTTGAGTGCGGCACACAAGTCACTAACTCGAGAACCTTTACTGTTAAAATAAATAATTGGCTCTGAGGCTGAGGTAAAGAAAACACTCCAGTTTTTAATCTAACAATTTCTTGATAAGCTTACAATAGTTTATAAATATCTTATTCACTTCAGTAATTCCCTGTTCAAATATTATTAATCTGGACACAATCAACGATACTTCAGAATTTTCATTAACACTAAATATTCGATTATTTTATATTCCATGTATTCGAATTACCTTTTGGATTCGAGAAAGATGGTGTTGATTACTTTAATGAAGCCTGAGCGAGCAATGCTCTCTGTTCCGTATATCATATCTCAGGTTGATAACTTCTGCCAGTGGATAGCACAAAATTCAATTTCCGACTTTAACCTGACTGACTAGCTCTAATTTCGACAGCATATTCTTTCTGGACCAATAACTCTTTGAAGTCAACTAACTGTCTGGCCAAAAACAGATGTTCTCACATCAGTTCTTTTTGTTATTCTTGCAACTTCCCAAATAATTTACATGTCCACCCGTAAGCAGGACTAACACTTAATTAGACGATTTTTAACAACTCATCATAATTCTCAGCACCCCGCTGTTACAGCGGTTAGTCTATGGATTTACATCGCTAAAATCAGAGATTCGATTATTCTAGATGGGCTCAGCAGATAGCCCGATGTGGCTTTGCTGTAAGAAAACACACACACATATAATTCTCAGAACCAAAAATAAAAATACTTCAATGTTTGGTCATAGTAGAAGACAATAATTCAGCTGCCTGTTTATGAATCTCTCCTTGTGTTTTTGTTATTAATCTTGCATCATGGTTCCAACTAATCCCTTATTTGGATTTTGTTTTTAATGCAAACCTTTTTCATAACTTTCTCTGTGCTATATCGGCGTCATTCTGTCTGTACGGTTCTCGTGTCCAGTCTTTAATGTGCATTCTCACGATCTCTTCTCTGCTGTATTAACGCCGGCTCAAACATCTCTTCTCAAGTTTTCTTTCATAGTTAAGCGTCATCAATGCATTCCAAAGCAGTTGCTAGTTCTTCCATAATATTTCATCATAATAGACTATACACGTCATTCCTGGCGGATATTTCTATATTCTTGAACCATTGAATATAATAAAAAAATACCTCAATATACCACAATGTTTCAGTGTAGCTGTAAATAACCAGTTTTGATCTCAAGTTAAATCTAAAGGAAGGTAAGCCATTCGAGATAAAATATCAAATAATTGTTCGTAATTTAATAGCCTCTAGATGTCTCGTTGGTAACTATGGAGAATTATAACGTTAAAAGTTTAGCTTCGATCCCTCTTTGAATTTTTATCTCTAAATTTTTGGGTTCGATCCCTTTGGTGGACACAAAGCAAGAACTCATTCAGCTTTGCGCCTGAACATGACAAACAAACCAGATTATGTATTATATAAATTAAACGACAAGTAAAAATCAGCTGAATTCCTTAGAGTTTATTAAGAATAAAAAACAAAATCAAAAGTAAAATATTAATCAGTGATGTCGAGAAACCCACTTGTTGAGAACGTTGTTCGCTCTTCTATGTAAAATATTTTCTCAACCCAAACGAGCCGTTTTTGCATATAAAAAAGGTAAAATATTGATTATTAGTTACAGGCGACTAGTTTCAGTAACACAGTTACCATCATCAGAGTTAATATTTACATTGTAGCTCAGAATATATTCAAAACGTTTGTAATACCACACTACTTCTTTAAGGTTATTATACCAACACTCGTTTCATTTATAAGATTAGATGACACCCCTCTTACGGCCCTGTTGCACCCCGTCATCGTAATGGGCAGATAGTAATCAAACTATTCTATCTGGATAAATGCATTTTGGATCTTATGCCACCTCTTATTTCGCGAAATCAAGAGAAATCAAGCATGACGTAACACACACTGACTTTTATATAAGCTAGATAATAGTTTCAGTTATTGTTCTTGCTGTCACATGGTAACTGTTAAGTCTTCAGTAAATTATTCATAATTAGCAACTAGTCAAGTGTATTTAGACTAGTGCAAATGGAAGAACGATACTAGTGCCTAATAGTATATTTTAGTATTATAATTACAATTTAATTTACAAACTGTGAATTATATTAATTAGACTTAAGTTCACAGACATATTGGTAACTAGATTGATAACACAACTAACAGATAATTACCATTGAGGATATTAATGGGAGTCTAGTTTTCAAACAAACTGATCAGAAATACAAGTTGGAATCCTGGAGAGGCCTAGTCTTCACTTAGTTAAAAGTTAATCACATATTATTATATAATTCTGTTATAAAACAAAATGTATAGACATGTTTCATCAAACCATATAGCATATGAGGATTTGGTTTGCAAAACATCCGACTTCTAGTAGCAAAACGTATTAAATTAATTTAGAAGTACATCCACGCACTGGGCTTGACATAACCAGTGAATTATGAAGCTCGACTCGCAATCTAAGGGTCGTGAGTTTGAATCCCTGTCACGCCAAACATGCTCATCCTTTCAGCTGTGAGGACGTTCAATCAAATTCTTTATTGGTAAAAAGGTATCCCAAGAAACGGTGGTGGGTGGTGATGACAAGCTGTCTTCCTTCTAGTTTTAAACTGATAAATTAGGGAAAACTAGCACAGATAACCCTCGTGTAGTTTTACAAGAAATTCAAAACAAACAAACATCCATACTCATTTTTTACAGTTAATTTAGCGAGTTTTGTTTCATTACAAAATTGTTTCTTTTATTCTCTAAATTAACTGTTGTTTCCCTAATGCAATGTCATAGAATGTTCTCTGTCCACAGCGATATGTGTTCATCTGATTTTAGCAAATTAATAAAGGTATGCATTGCAATTTATGTTCATACAACGCAGCAGCTAATATTGTCTCACAAGAAACGAAAGACAACGCCCAAGTCCTTCGAGTAGCATTGACAAACATACCCACTAAACAGAGGATTAAATACAATATATTTAAATTATTCTGAACATAAAAAATCAGCAAGATACGTGATAAACATAGCCTATGTAAAGCCACAGTAGAACACCAGGCAGGTGACTGGACTACATCTTGATATTGTTTGGTATTATCAGATAGTGTCGTATCATCTATTGTTGATTCCTTTTGGGAAGGATATGAAACAACCCTTTTTGATGCAAGATAATCATACACTTAGATCACAAATATGCCCTCAGATCAATGATTTATCTTTTCCAAGACAGATACATATCTTTCATACTTAATGGCTTTGGAAAACAAAGGAATATGGATCAGTTCTAAGTATCAGGACTATCCAGAAAGAGAGACGTAACAAATGCACCCAAGTTATGATAAACAAAGTGTAGCGTTTTATAACAGGTAGAAATATACGTACACAAACGCCAGTGGCAACAGCCGTCCACTTGCTCCGAGAAACAGTACGACATAATCAAAAAGAATCTCCTCTGTAAAAGTAGCATGTACACAAGTAGCTTTATTAATTAATTAATGTGTGATAATCGCAGTGTTGAAACAGACACTTGGAAAACGTCGTCCTCGAACACCAAATGGAATATGGAAACCTTCCATGGATCAATGTTATGCTTTGTTGAAACTGATAGCCTTACGATGGAGCCTTTTACTATGGAAATTACGCAGCAGAGCTATAGTCATGGTGCATGGATATTAGATAAAGAATGACGGGCCGTGGCGACGCGGACTGTAACGACGTGGCGCAGCTTCAAAATCGTTTAATAAAATTTATTCAGCCACTGCAGCCGAGTATATTGTAGAGGAATATGTCTTCTGAAGCAGCTATTATCTCGATAAGGATTTCCGAATGGAAAAAAATAATGGTTGATTAGGAATTGAGACTCTTAGTATGAAAATTTATTCATGTAACTAATTTATGTCCATATTAGTTGTTTAATTTTGAAAAAAAAATTATACACCAAAGCATATATTTCTTATTTTGAGGATACACCATATATATGACTCTTTACAAAAGTACTAATCGCAGAATAATATATGCGAGCTAAATGTACGTTCGAATTATTAAACACTGGATAGCACCATATCATATTTAGGCTTGAGTGCCCGTTCCCTCGAACGAAGTTATTTATATTTCTGATTAATTACAGGTTATCTTAGGACAAGAAAAGTTGCTTCCCTTATGTGTAACTGTTGAAAAAAATCGCCTATAAAACCCAAAAACGCAAAATTGGAAATTGGTATGTACCCCTGCATGAATCTAACGAAACTTTATACCAAATTTAAAGATAGACGTACAAACAGTACTATTATATTTATATAGATTGTTTTTATGATAATAAGCCGTCACACGCCCTAATAAACAATGGCATGTAACTGACAATACAACAAGGCTCGGCATGGCCAAGCGTGTTAAGGCGTGCGACTCGTAATCTGAGGGTAGCAGGTTCTCATCCCCGTCGCGCCAAACATGCTCGCCCTTTCAGCTGTGGGGGCGTTATAATGTGACGATCAATCCCACTATCCGTTGGTAAAAGAGTAGCCCAAGAGTTGGCGGTGTGTGATGATGCTAGCTGCCTTCCCTCTAGTCTCACACTGCTAAATTAGGGAGGCTAGCACAGATAGCCCTTGTAGCTTTGTGCAAAATTCCAAAACAAACAAACAGTACAACAAAATATCTTATCCTTCCTCTCAACATTTGAAATTATTTTTTATCGTTTTTTCTTTGAAGAACCAGTTTCATAGTTTACAGCATATTTTAGCTTTACTTATTTTCACCTTAAAAACAATACGATCTTAATATAAAACATTATGACTTAATAATTTAAGAAATCCCCATACCAGTCGTTTTTAAATATACAATTTAAGAAGTCGCAGCTATTTGTATAAACCCTGATTAAAAGACAGACAGAAGACATACATATAAAATATAATTCCTGTAGAATTGTGGTATTAAATTCCAATTTGCTTAAAATTTACGATAAACTAATAAATTAAAAATTATCAAATATATCTCTTGTATACAATTCACCTTTTTCCACCTTAATATATAACGTTTGAGCTAAAAATAATTCAGGAATAACTGAAAGTTTTATCACAGAGTTCGACTTATACAAACGTAATACAACTCAATTACATATTATGATAACGCGTCCTTTCATACCTAATTCTTATTAGTATCGAAGATATGACATTTTAAACCACTATCACATTTCTCATGCAATCAATGCCTTTATCTCCTAATCCCTATGACGGAATTACTTTATGTGTATATGCACTTCGTAATTAGGCAGCTGGAGGAATATTACATTTGATATTCTAATCGAAACTGACATTTCCAAAACAATTCCATAATTTAAATTTTGTCCCTCAGTTCTGAACCTCTTCACTTTGAACGTTTCATTCTCATTTGAATGTTTCATTATCAGGAAAGAAAAAACAACTGCCCGACCTTTGATGTTAATGACTCGTTTCTTCTCCAACTCTTCATTCTTTATAAATTTCTTTATAAATTTAGTTCATTCCTAATTTCTTTATAAATTTAGTTCATTCCTAATTTTTTATAAATTTAGTTCATTCCTAATTTCTTTATAAATTTATATTCTTTTTTCACTTGATAACAAGAGAGGAAGGAACAATTTTTTTAGCTATTAAAATATCGCTTAACTTTTACTCCGTCGTGGCCAGGCATGGCCAGGTTGGTTAAGGCGTTCGACTTTTAATATGAGGGTCGCGGGTTCGAATCCCGGTCGCACCAAACATGCTTGTCCTTTCAGCCGTGGGGGTATTATATAATGTGACGGACAGTCCTACTATTCGTGGATAAAAGAGTAGCCCAAGCGTTGGCGTTGGGTGGTGGTAACTAGCTGCCTTCCCTCTAGTCTTACACTGCTAAATTAGGGACAGATAGCCCTCGTGTGGCTTTGTGCGAAATTCAAAAAAAACAAACTACAACATCGTAAAGGTAGTATTAAATATCATGATTCATAACATTGTAAAACTACATGATATTGTGAAAAACAAGGAAACTATAGAATAAATATATAGTACTGATCGACAATGTTAGAGATAAGTAAAAACATTACAATTCAAGTTGCTTTAAAAGACCAATGGAAGGCAAATCACAGGTGAAACATTAAAATTGTATTAATCTTCATATTTAGTGCAACAGAAACTCAGCAAACAGTTAATATTTTTGTTCCCCTTTTGTTTTAATAACTGCAGACAGTCTTGTAGACTTTGTTGCAACATATTTAATCAAAGTGTTCTTTGGTATTTTACTCCAAATTTTTCTAATACACCTCCATAGAGTGTCTGTGGAAGTAACTTTTCATTTTTCAATGTTTGATCTATTAAATCCCAGATTGAGTTGATATCTGGGACCTGTGCATCAGTTGTATTACTCCATCAACTTCTTTCTCAGTTAAGTAGTTCCTGAACAGGTGAATGAGTACTTGTCGTTATTACCTTTTTGGCAAAATAATTGTTTTACCAATAATACGCAAATCATTGGGTATACCATGACAGATCAGTAACTGATGGCATTTCCATTGGTTCATTATTCCATCTATTCTGCAAATATCTCTTGTTGCTTCAGCAGAAAGACACACCCAAACCATCATACTTTCTCCCCATGCACTTCATGGTAGGTGCTACGCATTGAGGTAAGTATCTTCCACCTTTCTTCTGCCGGATGTACTACCTACACTTTGAACCAAATATTTCAAACTTGGATTATTTCGTCCATAAAACTCTTTTCCAATCAGCAACAATTCAGTTTTCATGCTTTCTATCAAATTTCTATCTCTTGACAATATTTGGAGATCAAAAATAAAGGTTCTTAAACTGCTACACAACTAAAATATTCCATCCTCGCTGAGCCTTCTTGATACTGTAAATCTGGGCATTTTTCTGTCATTTGGTACATGGTTGTTTATCTCATGCCTGATATCAGCGACAGCCTTCCTTCTGTCCTGAAGGCTGCATAAACAAAGATATTTAATATCAGTATCATTGATTTTAGGTATTCTGCCTCGTTCTTTCTCATTTTCAAATTTACTTGTCTCGGTCTCACGATCAATGGTATTCTTGAACAGTGTTTAGAAAACATTTTAAATGTGAAGCACTTTGTGGGAGACCCAACCAGTAGCATGTAAAGCTTTTATGTGAATTCCCTGCTCCTCTGAAAATTCTTTAAACTTTATGGACTGTAGTATAACAACAAAACTTAATATATAGTACTATAAATGTTTTTATCAATGTTTATTTGTGGGTGCTATTAAACTAGTTTCTTCTACCATATAACGATACCATATCCTAGCTCCTTGCTAACTTCTTTCTATATAGTTAAGACACTGCATGGGGTATCATGACAGTTATTTCAGACCCTAAATTTGGTCAGTATATTCATTCAAGTAGAACCCTTATAACATGCTCTTGGTATAGATACATGGAAATTCCAAAGAAAGATAGGTATTCTCAACATAGCTCATTCAGTTGTCAATAAAGATCAGTGAAGTATTACCGTGGTGTTAAGATTTACATCCTGTAATGGCATGAAAGAAGTAACCCCATAAAAATAGAAAAAATGACAAATTGTTCTCTTCTCCTAACACTGTTCTAGAGTGCTGTGTAAACAGAAATGATTTTCTAAGAATACAACTTTGAAGAGAAAAGTTTATGAATATTTTTAAAGATATCTTAGTTATTATTCGTCGCAACAATTCAATCTAAATGGAACGGATCGTAGAAAGAATATTATGAAACAGAAAAACATAAAAGTTTGATAATAACGCCCTCTCACAAAAAAATATAGAAAATACGAATGCTGGAAAATTAAACTGGAAAACTTAATAACACTTGTCTCTGTTTCGAAATGAAATATGGTAAAAATTTATGTTAATATAAAAAATACACGAGGATGAAGATTATATTTACATGTAGATACTAAAGAGTTTCAAGGACGTTTTTGACTTATGTTTCCCAAATGCCATAGTACAAAATTGATGTACATAGTTTCTTAGCCCAACGTTAGGAAACATGACGAGGAAAGCGTAGGGCTATAAATGCATATAACAACTTATTATCCTATTAAGTAACTAGTAGCAGATTCTTGATGACGATAAACCCACTTGAAATAAAAATGTATCTCAGAACGGCTGGTGCGGGTATTAACACTTTTATTGATAAGCAGAGATCAACGTTTCGATCTTCCTAGGTTATTTTCAGGTTAACAAAGAGAGTTTGCAATTGACCGTTGCCGGACACATGTCTTAGGGACGAGAGTATAAACGGGTACGGGATTGTAGGGGGCGTTGCAGTTGGATATTTGGTTATTAATTAGTATAGATATAAAAGTGTTCCTTTACATTGGCTTAATTTTGGTTTTAGTTGCTGTATAAGAAGGGCTTCTTTGATTTTGCATTTCTTTATGTATTTGTTTCCCTACTTGGTATCTGGGAGTTTTCTATGATTATGCTGTGTTTATTTAATACGCAGTGTTCAAAAACGTGTGAAGGTGTGTTTTTGAGTTATTTGAATCTAGTTTCCATTTTCCTGCTTGTTTCTCCAATATAGAAGTTGTGGCAGTTGTTGCATTGCATTTTATATATTATGTTGATGTTGTGTTTGTCAGTGTAATTTTTACATAGTATGGGCTTTAGTTTTATACCTTGTTTTTCGAATAAATTGTGTGTTTACTGGTCTATTGTGTTTTGTTATGAGTTCTTATCTAAATGTTAGTTATTTTTTTGCTGATGTTAGGAACATATGGTACACAGCAATATAAGTTTTTGTAGTCTGTTGTATCTTGGGATTTATTGTTGTTCGCTTGTTGTTGGTCTAGGTGCGTGTGTATAACTTTTTTCACGGTTGATTGAGGAAATCTGTTGATGAAGTGTTGTTTTATTTTGTTGATTTCGTCGTTAATGTTATGGGATGAGCACAGTTTTGTGGCTTATGTTTAGTTTTCGTTTTGTTTTGTATGCTGAGTCCCAGGGAATGTGTAGCAGGAGGTGTACTAGAGTATTTTGTTCAAATCCAATATTCGTCACTAAGCCTAAACCCACTTACTGATTTAAGGTCTACAAAAGTCATGGTTTTATTCACAAACTTATTACAAAACTCCGTGTAATTGTGGACTGTTACGTATGGAATTCAACGATGTTCGTAATGACATTCGTGTATTAATGAATAATATAGGTATCGGGTGACATTTACTAAACTTTAATAATCAAAATTTATACATAACACAAACACTGAAACTACACCTTTCACGATCTTATTACCACAACCAACACATTGAATTTCTAACACATAGATATTCATATAGGCACAGTATATTACGGTAAAAACACAAGTACGCTTCACTAAGCAGAAACTAGGGTAAGGAAACAAACTCTATTTACGTGTAACATTACTGAGTTACAAGGAGGATAGAGAAGCCAGAAACTTGTAACATCTCCCTTCCTAGCAAAGAAAATCTGGCAGAAAATGGCAAATTTTCTATATCCTAGTGACGCACCAAAATTTAGTACTGTCATATATACATATATATTCCTTATACAAAGAAAACATTAATACTAATAATGCTATGATTTGGTATAAATAGTTCAATACAACAAAGGAAGTAACAGTGTTGTATGACTTAAAAATAAATATATATACACATAACGAAAAATTACAATGTTATTATTATGTATTTATTTAAACTTCGATAAGCTTTTAGTATCTTATTTTAATAGACAACTTACACTCTTTCATTACCAGGCTATGCGATTTTTACATTCGAAAAGATTGAATTTTAAAATTATAATCTGAAATCCTACAAAATTTTAATTTTTAAACGTTTCTTTCAATCATTTTTATATATCTATGTGAAACCTCTAATATTTGTTTGATTCTTCATATCTCTTATGAACCATATATGAAAAATCATAATAATTACAATAGAAATAGCATATAAATGGAAAACAAAAATATTATAAAGCCATCAAAAATATAAAGGTAACAGCTTAAGATTTTCTACACAACATTAGCACAAATTCACAGTAACAAATTACAGAACACGCTTGAATACAAAAAACGTTAAAAATACAGTAAATCCTATCTTATTCTATTTATTTGTTAGACATTGACAGTATACGAACATCTAACTACAACTCTTACAACCAATTCTTATGTATACAGTCATGCATATATTTATAGCATCATAAAATGTTATCCTTCCCTTTTTCCTGTTCGAAAGCGTACCTTTCCTCAGAGCGGGCTTGGAAGAGTTGGACTCCCTGGACATCTAGTGAAGATCTCTCGGGTACAACTAAGGTTGATCGGGGAAAGCAGACATTTATAGGCAGAGAATTCTTTTTTTGCTCCATAATGTTCTAAACTTGGATAATAAAAATCTCGAAAACCTTACCCATAGCCTAATACGTTTTATTCTAGTTCTTTGAAAACATATATGTTTCTTGTTTTCTAATTTGCATTCCCAAAGAGGCGTAAACTCGTTTTATAAAAAAACAAAACAAATAAACAATCTTTCGAGTTTCAACATGTGGTAGTGGTCAATCAGTTAGGCTTAGCACAAGTCATCGAAATGCCCGTTCTAGATGTGTTACGACAAGCGTGTCTCTTCTACGAAGTGTTTTGACGAAATTTGAGCTAGCTGCAAAATTATTCATATTACACGCTTCGAACTCAGAGTTTATTTCGAAGGTATGATAATTCCGTTGATCCCAGAACAAGCCGCCACAATTACTACCTGTTCTTTCATCATCCAATACGTTCTGCACCAGCTCTTCAAATGTTTTCCGATTCGTTCTAACCCAAACACGAGCAGAATATAGTTAATTTTATCACTACACGAAAGAGCGTAGCCACGCCGTTCTACACGCGATCTAGCTATAGCAAACTCAGGCACTTGGAGCATGGGTAGAAACCTTTGACGTCTAATAAGCTATAAAACACATGTGTATGACATAATATTTTTTATTTGTACATAAGCCTTAGTATTTACTTTATTTAAAACTGGTGAAATTAACTCAATTATTTTACCTTTAACCAATCAATAATACTTCTGGAATAAGATGAATCTTCGATGTATATATATATACATACTATGTAGAGAGAATGAAAGACTCACTTGTAACGAAGTATAGTAAATTCTGCTTCTATTTTTTTGTAACATAATAAACATCAATAATGCAATAACAATACGTAAAGGTACCGATACTGAAAAGAAAGACGTACTGTTTTCCACAATTCTAACAATAACGGTCATCTAATTCATTCAGATGCTGAGGGATATTTAACATTGATAGTTATTCCAAAATTAGATATGAATTTATATAGGCTGTCTACTCCTACGCATACCTATTGCTCATGTAATTCCGTATTACTGTGTCACGTTTGTTGCTGATTGATCAAGAAATATGTGGAAAATGTGTGGAAAATAAACACACACACGTTGACGTTTATTTATATAGATTAAAATACTTTAAATAATGTTACAGATAAAGACAAAACATTCACAAGTTGATGTTTAATTTATTATTCGTCGTGTCGCATATTTATTTACCTTTGGTTATACTTTAATAAAGCCTGGCAATTCTTGATGACGAGAAACCCTCTTGAAATAAAAATGCATCTCAGAATGGCTGGTATGGATATTAACACTTTTATTGATAAGGAGAGAACAACGTTTCGACCTTTCACCTCTTAGTTAACCTGAACTTAACCTTGACTTCGTTTTATACTACTTCAAAAGCATACATAAAGAACATAAAGTGAGTGTAATTCTTAACTTTTACCTGATTATTAAAAGTTATAAACGTTTCTCTGTATCATATGAATTTATCCGATAAATCTGCCATCCTAAGCAGTGTGTCATTCAAAAGGGCCTTTTATAAACACTACAGTGTATTTCCTTTCGCTTTAACTTCTAGGCCACATCTGTCCAACATAAATCTAAATTTGAATATTATTGAATATTTTGTTCTCAAAATAATAAAGATTTCTTATTATCAAATAGCAAATGCTTCAACTAAGGAATACAAAATAGATTTTTATATATATTTTTTCAATTAAAGTGTTTTCACTGAATACGTCACTTCGATTTAAAAACATCAAGGCATAGCAATAATTTTGTAGACCCAATATGCGACATAATGTTCTAAAATCTACTATTTTCTGTCAGCATTGAAATTATTTTGTGAAGACATAAATCTATATAAAGCCATCGTCTGTCACGTCTTGAGAATTAGTTATAAAAGATCAAATAGTATATCCCTTTTGTAAACCTCTTAGTGACATAGCCCTAAAAGTCTCAGGGCTTATACCGTTAAATATATATTTTCTACACTTATTGTATAGCTTTCTGATTAACAACAAACAAAACAAGCTGATCTTTAAGGTATGAATTGTAATACACTTTATACTGGTTTTATGAAGACACATACCATAAACTTATACAATACTTAAAGTATAAAACAAATCAAATTACTATTTTAAATATTAAATCTATATCATGGTTCACTAATTGCAATGAAACTTTAGAAATCGAAACCATATTAGAAATGTTATACAATATTTAAGTCACAGCCTTAAAATAAGCTTCATCTAGGTAATGACGAATAATTCACGTGCGTTTCTAATACTTTATTTTGCTGAATGTAATTTCAAATATTACAAAGAGATCTGAAAAAAGAACTAGTTACTCCTTATTTTTTCCTTCCAATAAATCTCTGACTTCTAACACGAATCGTACACTCTGCAATATTGTTGAAAATGAAAATATATTAACTTTTAGACACATTGAATAATTGAATTTTAAATCTAATTTTCAAAGTTCCATTGATTTATTTATGTAGCGTGTAACAACCATTGGATGGTTTCCCGAAAGGACAACGAAAGTTTGTGTCTTGTAATTTTTGAAATAAAAAATATCCCAAAGTCATTATTTAAGTTTTCAGATGTGCCAAGAGCTTCACTGTTAACAATTTCTCAACATGAGGTGGTTATAATGTGTGGTACACTTCAGCTATTTTTAACATAAATTATAATGAGTGGTACACTTCAGCTATTTCTAACATAAATTCTTCTTATCCTATAACTAGTAAACACTTTTTGAAAATGTAACAGATTTTGAGTCCAGTTATGAACGCAGTGAAGACTTGCTTTCTTGTTTGTTTTTTGAATTTCCACACGAGGACTATCTGTGCTTGCCGTCACTAATTTAGCAGTGTAAAACTAGAGGGGAGGCAGCTAGTCATCACCATCCACCTCCAACTATTAGGCTAATCTTTTACCAACGAATAATGGGATTGACGGACACATTGTAACACCAACCACACAGCTGAAAGAGCGAGCACGTTTAGTGTGACAGGGATTCGAATACGGCACACTCAGATGATGAATCGATCGCCTTAGTCACCTGAAGATGCTCGGCCGATTTTAATTTTAATTGAATTTCTAATGAAAAAACAATTTAAGTTGAGAAAGTTTTGTAACATAGATATGTTTGTTTGTGTTATAGCTGTTGTGTAGATAAACTTCACATTTTCGAGTTTCTTGGTTCTAACTTTATATATATATATATATATATATGTGTGTGTGTGTGTGTGTATAACATCAACCATTTTTCCTTGAAAACATACAGCTGTACTTTAAGCAGATTACTTAGGAATCACTCGTCGTAAATAATATTGTTTTCCAACAACTTAAGTGTTTTTGTTTTTTTACTGCTATATAAGTTAAGAAGTGGTTGGTTTTAAAGGCTGCTAGAGACTTTCAGCTTCTCTTCTCAGAAACAAAAAAAAATGTTTGTCGAAAGGTAAAAGAAGAATAACATCTGTACATCAAAGTCTGACATTCAAACTGATGAAAAAGAAGGACATCTTCCTTAGAAGTAGACAGCTATTTGTTGAAATAATGTACACTCACACGTATACAAAAGTGATAAATATAAAAGGGCTTATCGCTGGAAAAATGTATACAACTTACAATTTATAATATCAAACCGCTTGTTGAATTAAATTAAAAGAATATTCATCTATAGGTCGCACCTACAAGTTATTTATATGGTGCGACGTGTACGTAAATGTTACTTTGAGTTACATTGTGAGGTCAGGTGACAGTTTACGGATTTAAGTACCGATGTGCATGAATATAAAACTGGTATTAAATATATACGTAAGTGTATTTAGGACTATGCACGTGCTGTACGTAAATCATATTGCAATTTAGCAGTACTTACAGAGCTATAGTTTCATCTCTGGGAATCGTGTTAATGTTCTGTAATGCTCATAACTTAGTTATAGTTTCATCTCTGGGAATCGTGTTAATACCCTGTAATGCTCATAACTTAGTTATAGTTTCATCTCTGGGAATCGTGTTAATATTCTGTAATGCTCATAACTTAGTTATAGTTTCATCTCTGGGAATCATGTTAATATTCTGTAATGCTCATAACTTAGTTATAGTTTCATCTCTGGGAATCGTGTTAATACCCTGTAATGCTCATAACTTAGTTATAGTTTCATCTCTGGGAATCGTGTTAATATTCTGTAATGCTCATAACTTAGTTATAGTTTCATCTCTGGGAATCGTGTTAATACCCCGTAATGCTCATAACTTCCAATACTACTCTTTATCGACTTTTAATGATTTTTGTCTTATTTGATAAGATATAGAAAGTCCAAATAATAAATAAATTTTACCCTTACTAATGTTTGCAAAACTCTGTAGATTTTGTTACATGCGGTTAACATTTGATGTAATCTTTTTACGTGTTAGATAAGAAATAAGAAAAATATATCATGCGATTTACCTTTATAGGTAGATAATAATACCTAAACATTTTATATCTAATATTAATAGTTACCTACACAATACTTATACAAGTGTATTATGTAGATACTAATACGTTTAACTGTCGTAAAACATACGGTTTGCGGCGAACAACTTATCGTTGTCAAAAACCAATACAAACCAGTCAACTGTAAATATATTTATAATAAACTTTAAAAGCTTGCAGTAAATTAGTGTTTTACAGTTAAAGTATATTGACACATATTAAAAATACAATTTCTTTTTCTTCTGCTTAACTCTTAGTTTGTTTTGAATTTCGCGCGAAGTTACACAGAGATATCTGCGCTAGTCGTTCCTAATTTTGTAGTGTAAGATAAAAGGAAGGCATAAATATGTTTAGAAAATAACTGACGTCAGGTCTCAAATGTCCATGGTATAATTATTTTCTGTACCTTTGTAAAGTCATCACTTAATTTTTTTGTGGGCCCGGCATGGCCAAGCGTGTTAAGGCGTTCTTATCCCGGTCGCACCAAACATGCTCGCCATTTCAGCCGTGAAAGCGTTATAATGTGGCGGTCAATCCCACTATTCGTTGCTAAAAGAGTAGCCCAAGAGTTGGCGGTGGGTGGTGATGACTAGCTGCCTTCCCTCTAGTCTTACACTGCTAAATTAGGGACGGCTAGCGCAGATAGTTCTCGAGTAGCTTTGCGCGAAATTCAAAACAAAAAAATAATTTTTTGTGGAAAATTTAGTTTATTGTCATTCTAACGGTATATTATTTTATTATTTCCACGAGGAATTTATAACCACATTTTCTATTTCATCATTCTGCGCAAACCTCAGAAGGCAAGTTTGACGTTACTTAGCAATGATCATGGATTTGAGTTTCTTTTCGTTTTTTCTAAGAAACAATGCGGATACTTAACAGATAAAGATCCATCAAAATATTTTTTCTCAAAAATCTTAAAGACAGCTTTTATAATTCGTGTACTTACCAAGCTTTTTCTTAAACTATCTTAAATTGACTGCCTCTTCAACAATTGAAGGCTACCCATTCCAAAGGCCAACCACCCCGTCAGAAAAACAAAACTGACTTAACTGAAGATGACTCTTACACTGTCAAAATATTGTGTGGCCTAGATGCCTTATCATTTTAAAATTTTTCCAATTTTTGTTAACCCGCGTAGAATTAATGCGGTCATCTCGTTTGATCTCGTTTCCATTTATCAACTGTTCAAGATGTGGAATACTGTTTAAATTTTTGTTAGTAAGAAACAAAGAAAATATAAAATTTAATATTAATAATCATCAGAAACAAGCCTCCTTTTATCATTTCTCAAGGATTCTACTCCCATTCTAAGATTTTGTTTACTCTTAATATATTTTTAAAAAATCCTTACGGTTAATATTCACATATTCACTCAGCCTATTCTCATACATTCTTTTCCTGGTTCAACAATTTCTTCATATTTTATAATATTCTAATCATCCTGTATTACTAGTAAATTTAAATTTTTTAAATTTATGAAGATTTTCTTAATTTATTTTCTTAAATACTATTCATGATCCAACGTCTTATATTTTTTTCCTTTTTTATCAGTTTGAAAAGCAAAGTATACCTTGAATATTTAAAAAAAATTCCACATCTGTTTAGCTACCCAATTCACAACAACCAATTCTTGTCGAATCCCTTCAATATTTACTTTTTTGAAATTTGTAACTAAAATATCCTTATTACTCATCTCAAAATGCAGCAAAACATCAACATAACAGAACAATGATCATTACTTCCGGATGTTTCATATTTATCATTTCGATATTTGAAGTTAACAATAAATCTAAAACAGCATTGTTTATAAGAGGTTCCTTGACTAATTGGTAAAAACAAGCCATCCTAAACAGTTTCGATAAACCATTCTTCCTTATGGTTTGACTTTAGCATTTCTCAACCTGTACGCCTGAAATTAAAATTCACCCATAAATATGACTTCCTTAACCTCTGAAATATTAATTTCATTGTGAAGTTTCCCACTAATTTAATCAATATCATTTCGTGATATGTGACAACTTGTTGCTAAATATCAAAATCTTCCTACCAGTGGTTTAAAATCATGTTTTATTTCTTATTCTTCTAGCATTACAGTAGAAACAATTAAACCTACCCTATACTAAAATTTTCTCTGCCTTTTATTCATTTGACATATAATTTATCCTGTCCTTCACCAAAGTATTGTTCCAGTTTAAAACCTACTTTACAATTGAGTTCATAGCCTCAGCAAACAAGCCAGTCCATGCTCTATTTAAGTGTAAGTTATACGTTTCATAAACTTCCCTTCCTTTGATCTGTCAAGTCCAAGCCAATCTGCTTATCCTTACATATTAACCTGAGTTTAGCATTTAGCCCTAGTGACCTACTTTAACCTTTATACCCACAGTTACTTCTGGGTTAATTTCCCCGACAAAATTCATTTGAATGCATTGTATATAACCATTTAATGAATGATATTGCTAGGATTTTTCTTTAATTAGTCTGATTCTATGTATGCATATATGCTAGCCATCCCTAATTTAGCAGGGAACGCACCGAGTCACCACCATCCACTGCCTACTCTTCGGCTACTTTTTTACCAACGAATGGGGGATTGGACGTAATATTATAATGCCCCCAGGGCTGAAAGGACGAGCATATTTGGTGCGATGGGGTTTGGAACCCGTGACCCTCATATTACGAGTCGAACGCCTTAACCCCCGTGGCTATGTCGGTTTGCGTATTGGTATTTCTATTAACGTTTATTTCCTCAAACTGTTTAAAGAGTTACTAGTTCCATTATTATAAGACAGTTATTTATGTCTCAAGAGTAACGTAATAACACTATTGAAAATTATGTGCAAAATACTTAAGATAATTTACTCATTTTTACTGGTTACTATTATTTAAAAATAAACTATTTGTATCAGACCTCGGCGCGGCATGGCCAAGTGGTTAAGGTGTTAGAATCGTAATCTGAGGGTCGCGGGTTTAAATCCCAGTCGCACCAAATATGCTCGCCCTTTCAACCGTAGGAGCGTCATAATGTGACGGCTAATCCCATTATTCTTTGGTAAAAGAGTAGCCCAAGAGTTGGCGGTTGGTAGTGATGACTAGCTGTCTTCCTTCTAGTCTTACACTACTAAATTAGGTACGGCTAGCGCTGATAGTTCTCGTGTAGCTTTGTGCAAAATTCAAAAACAGCTAGGGACCTATATTCTCTACTATTTTCAAAACGTCCCTTAAAATCATGTAATATCACGTTTACATCACTATATAAAACATTTGTCCCTTGCTTCATTGAGCTTTCAAAACAATATATATTTATGACTTTATTTTAAAATGCTCAAGAGATGTTATTAAAAGCTTCTTTAAAATATAATAATATTAAGAGTCCTAAAACATTTACTCATTTTGGCAAAACGTATAATATTACATACAATCTTATATTTTATTCAATGATACTTACCTTTTATGAAACCGTTCTGGCCTTTATGAATCAATAATGGTAACATATCTGTTATTCTTTCAGCTATAATCCTAAAATTAATTGTACAATACTTAATAAAGCAATTTTGTCTCCAGTTAAATATATGTTCATTAAATCGGTTTGTTTTAAAGTAAAAGCTATAACACTCTGTTGTTCTTCATTTTTGTTTTCTATTTTATATAGTTTCCTAGTTTCATGTGTGTATCTTGCTGCGTTTACTATATACTGTTTTAAATCCTGCTAAAATAATTTCAATAATTTACATTTCATGAGTTTTCCATGTTTATATATTTTTTAATATCGTAAAGGTATTTTGCTGAGTAATTTTTCACTCAGACTTTGTTCCGTTTTCAACAGAAAGCAATAAAGTTTGACTTTGTTATACAGATTTGTTAAATCCAGTTTCTTCTATATTGACATCAGTTATTTCCAAAACCTTCCTGGAGTATATCATATAATATTTTATATAATTTCAATTTCTCTGTTCTTACACCTAATGAATAGCAATTTTTCAATGATATGTTTTACTTCAGATTTAGATCTAACTTTAACTAATTTGGTTTATCATTTGAAATATATTCTAAATAAATAATTTTCTTGGTATGTGTCTGATAATATATTTATGTTGTTCTTACTCTACAATTATGATAAAGCAATCGTTTCATTTATTAATTGCTGATTTCTATTATGTTCCGTTTTTGGTTACATGAAAATAACACTATAACATCTAATTTCTATTAAAATTTATATAAAAATAACTGATGATTGGTTGAGACACGGCATGGTCTGGTGGTTCGACTCATAACCTGAGGAGAGCGGCTGTAAATCCTCGTCAAACCAAACATGCCGTGGAGGCGTTATAATGTTACAGTCAGATCCATTATTCGATGATACAAAAGTAGCCCAAGAGTTGGCGAGTGGTGGTGATGACTAACTACCTTTCCTCTAATCTTATATTGCTAAATTAGGGATGGCTAACACAGATAGCTCTCATGTAATTGTGCACGAAATTCTATAAAGCCAAAACAAACAAACAAAATTAGTTGCTAGTATACCATAAAATCATTTTTGCAAAATACATTTATTTGAGTACAAAAAGTTTAATTTTCCTTTTTTATCCTAAAAAATCTCATTGCATGGAAATTTTAGAATACACAGTGAATTATTGTTTCAGTACCTAACTATTCAACACGTAGCCCAATGTGGCTTTGCTGTAAGAACAAAACAAAACACACACACAGTACCTAGCGGTAAATAGATATTTGTTTCACAAATTTTTAATTTCTTTCTAAACGGCATTGTTTTCAAACTATTTTTTTGCCATGTAGAAATATTATTTTTTCTTGATAGAACACTATAAATGAATTAGATAAGAACTTTGTCTGTATTATTATCAGTATTTTAGATTCCTCCATGAATTTATTCCTTAATAATTACGTCTTGATCTTGTAAAATGTTCCAATTTCTACATAGTATACTATGAGAATTATTGAGTACTTGTATAATATAATCTTATTAACTTCATCGTTCTTGATTCATGGTTACTTTAATTGGAAAATGTTAATTATTTATAAAAAAAAGTCTGATAATAAAATTACTTTTTAATCCTTTCTTACTTTTGAGCAATAAATTAAAAACTTTTATTAAAAATTTAACTACACCTCTATTTTACTACACACCCCAAGCTCCATCCAGCTCTTACTATGGATTCGAAGGTTTCAAAAAATTTAACATTCTATAGACAATAAATACTATAATTAAATACGATCGTTCTAATCCTTAAGGATTATTAGAACATATATTTCACATTTTGCTTTTATTATACATCTTTCCTTTTTTTAAATAGTCAACCCTCCTTAATTTCTTAACTATAAAAGAAGAGACAAAACCAGTATTATCAAAAAAGAAGAAATCAAAGAATACTTCAGGGAATCTTGTTTTTTTCCTATAACAAAGCCACATTAGGCTATCAGATCCGGCTTCCGAAGGGATCGAACCCTTGATTTTAGCGCTGTAAATCCGAAGACATACCGCTGTACCAGCGGGAGACGAGGGCATCTCGTCTTCTAGTTTTCAGAAGTCTATTTTGTGGACTCGTTTGCACATATAAATGATTCTACATCATACAAATGCGTTATATTTTCGCTGTGGACACGACTGATAACCCAATGTGACTTTCTCCATACACAAACAAACAATCATACAAAATAACTTTTATTCCTTCACAGGCAAAAATAAAATATAGTTGTAGATTTTGATTTCAAAATTTTAATTTAGTTTTATTTAAAAACTTTTTGATATACATTTTCTCCTGTTACAGAGAAAAAGCACCATTATCCTAACTTCTCTTGAAACTAAATTTTCATCAGGCCCTCAAGATCCAATATATAAATATTGATTGTAAGTCCTTATAAATTTAGAGATTAACTTTGTTGTTGAACTTGCAGTTTATTATCCTGTTAACAATGTCTTATTTTATTATTTGGCCCGGCATGGCCAGGTGGTTAAGGCACTCTACTCGTAATCTGAGGGTCGCGGGTTAGAATCCACATCAAACCAACTATGTTCGCCCTTTCAGCCGTGGGAGCGTTATAATGGTACGGTCAATCCCACTGTTCGTTGATAAAAGAGTAGCCCAAAAGTTGGAGGTAGGTGGTGATGCCTTCCTTCTAGTTTTACACTGCTAGATTAGATAGCCCTCGAGTAGCTTTGCGTGAAATCCAAAACAAAACAAGCTTTATCATTTCCATGACGACTTTACTATCACACTTTCTGTTTCATGATTCTGCCCAAGTTTCCGAGAGTAGTTTTACAACAGCAATTCTATCAAAGTAACAAAATTGAGTCTCGAGTCTGCTATTGCTAAGCAACAATGAATATGATTCTCTTTTGCTAAAATCGAGAGTATTGTAACGAAACTGAAACCTAAGAATATGAAATAAAATTATCTTAAGATAATGCGAAGTGGATTTCATTTCATTCATGTTATAAGCGTAAAAGTTATCACTATATGAAATAACACGATTATAACCTGTTCATTGTGTAAAGATGTTTTGTTTCGTTTTTGGATTTCATCTAAGTAGAAAGAATCTAAGTGCAAGGAATATTGCGTTGAAAAAGGCTTAGCTAAATGTAAGGCTTAAAAACAAGAACTTAATAATATTGTTAAGCTTCATTGTCAGCACCAGTGCTTGCCATTCTTAAATACAAATATAAGACTAAGTAGTAGATATTAAAAATACTAGAAAATAAAATAAAGTGAATCAGAAATTTCAATACAATAATGAAAATAAATTTGACAAAAGTTTTTCCAGTGTTCTTATCTTCATTCGTGCCCGGCATGGCCGACCTCGTTAGGCGTTCGAATTGTAATCCGAGGGTCGCGGGTTCGCATCCCAGTCGCGCTAAACATGCTTGCCCTTTCAGCCGTGGGGCGTTATAATGTGCGGTCAATCCCACTATTCGTTGGTAAAAGAGTAACCCAAGAGTTGGCGGTGGGTGGTGATGACTAGCTGCCTTCCCTCTAGTCTTACCCTGCTAAATTAGGGAGGGCTAAGGTTTCTCCTCCTGGTTGGGGGTTGTGCGGTAGGCTAACAATCTACTCACTTAAAAAACCAGCTTGTTAATGAATCCGCAAGCGATTGCGGCCCTATGTTCCTTCATGGAATCGAGAGGCATAATAATATATTCATTCATTTATTTTGTGCAGTACCATCGCTTTTGCAATGATAATGATTATTATAATTTTACTTAAGTATCTAGTTTCGTAGAAAATATGTTTTAATCTATAAAACTGTTTAATTACAATTGTTAAGTGACATTTCTAATTATCAATAAAGGGTTTCAGTAGCACTTTATGTTTGTAAGCTAAATATATGGGTTCCCCATAATGTTTCTGTTCATCTCAGTGTTTGTTTGCATCATTACGTGTCATAGTCTTAGATTAAAATGTATTGTCCACTATAATAAAATATAATATACATGTGTCCTCATTATAAATAACATCAATGAGATCACTTTGGAACCAGAAATGATTTTAAAATGTTGTTTTATCCCAGTTTAAAATAGTATTAATCTGGCTTTTATATTAAAAGCTACGTGGCTTAAATGTATAAATAAGCAATTTTAAATTTATGAAATCCTCAGAGTTATTCAAAATAACACGTTGAATAGAGACTTGATACATTTTGACAAGTAACTGGCATGTCTATACTGATATATACATTGTAATCTTTCAGCACACATTAAATTACAACTGTTTTGGATATGTCATCACACATAAACCTATTTAAACAATACGCAGCTACCATTTGGTATATCATATAGTAATTTTAAATAAATTTGAAAGTGATTAATGTATATTCATTGAGAAATAAATAATATTATAATCAAATATAGTATTCTAATTTATCTTTATATTGTCTAAAAAAAAACTCTTCCTTTATCCTGAGTTCCACGTGAGTAAATAATGTTGTCTGCGCAAGTGATGAAACATGAACTAAACAAAAAATTAAACAAAGAGGAAGAACCATAGCATATAACCAATTCTTCTAGTTTCAGGTTAAATGTTATTTATGATGTTTGTATAACGTAATTCGATCTTAACCATGGAACCAGTGAGCATAACGCTGGGCCTTCAATAAAGACTAATATTTATCAGTGCAGTTACTATTAAAGTATTACGTTTTTGTTGAAACCCAGATGACATAAAGATGTTTTTGTTCTGGCCTTAAAATATCTATTGATTTAAGTTCATTGCTTAGTAGTAAGTTTTTTCACGCAAAAACCGCAACATTTTATACCATAGTAGTTTTCATTTAAAATTGATATAGTATATTACACGAGTATCTTTGATGATTATATGCCAGAGGAGTGAGCAATAGTCATGAAAAACATTCGTTGCTAACTTTATGGCTCATTTTCCAAATATTTATCTTTAACAGTAACTAGCAGAGTATCTGGTCTTGGTAAAAAAAAATACTTTAACTTATTTAATTCTTTATTAACATGTTAATTTATTCATCTATAGTAAATGTTATTGGTACACAATATATTTTGTCAGAAGCAAAAAAAAAGAAGACATTATGATCAAAGAAGCAAATAGACTCTCCACGAAGTTTTCAAATCGTTTCAACTGATCGAACATAGAATCATTAAGAGAAATCCTCACACAGAGAAGAAACGCAAATAATAACTCTTTAAATTACACATCATTAAATAATCCAGCTTTTTCAATCTGAAACTAACTTGGCATCGTATTTGTGAAAAAATGTTATACTTGTCATTCTGACCTCAATTTGCAGCCTCAAAATGGCTTCTAAGGTCACAAAGTTTTACCTGTACCTCGGGTTTAGAGTTCGTAGCCTTAAAAATGTGGCTGTGCATAAAGAATAGACCCACGTGGAAAGAGCAGAGAACGTGGCAGTCATTTCGGTTTAAAATTTGACTGATTCCTAGCCAATCTGGCCAATATCGCGAAAGATCGTGACCATGGGGATAGCTTGTCGAACTATGGACTTACATATCAACTTTGGCGTCTCGTTACCGCCAAAAGAAGAATCAAACCCTGAATCTTAACGAGAAGCGTATTATTGTTAATTGCCCAAATGAAGAAATAATTCACTTATTAAAACTGGATACTATTAACAAAGTATCACCCAGTGACACAGCAGAATGTCTGCGGACTTATACTGTTAGAAACTGGGTTTCGATACCCGTGGTGGACAGAGCGTAGATAGTTCGTTGTGTAGCTTTGTGTTTAATTCCAAAACAATCAATCAATTAATAAAGCATTCACATGAAGTTTTATAGAATAAAACAGTAGGTACAAAATTGTATCTCAGTGGTATAAAACACACCAATTAAGCATGTTAATTGTATATAAATAAAACATCCTTTTATAAATGGATGATTTCTTTGGTTCGGTGTATAGTCCTATAGTCAACATTGACAACATAATGTACTCTGTGTGTTTCAATAATAAATAAACCCGAAGAACGTAAATTTAATTGTCTTTAAAATAAATGGTTAAGGCGTTCGACTCGTGATCCGATGGTTGCGGGTTCGAATCCCCGTCGCACCAAACATGCTCGACCTTTCAGCCGTGGAGGCACTACAATGTTACGGTCAATCCCACTATTCTTTGGTGATGACTAGCTGCCTAACCTCTAGTCTTACACTGCTAAATTAGAGGCGACTAACGTAGATAACCCTCGTGTAGCTTTGCTCAAAATTCAAAAAGAAAGAAAAGCTACGAGTAATGAAACCGGATTTAGGCTTACCACTGAGTTACTGGCGGGCGTAAATTGAGAGATAGAAGGAAATTAACAAGTAATTTTAAAGAATAAACAGCTCAGCAATATAAATACGTAAAACGAAATATAAGACTAAATGAAGGATTTAAAAATTCTTAGATTACTGAATGAAAATTTTGATCTGTTAACAAATTTAATCTTTAAATCCTCAAAGTTTTATGCCACTTTTTTCATATTATTGTAATGGTTCCATTACTTAATGGGTTTGTTTTTGTTGGTTTTTTTTTGTCTATTTGGTGACAAAAAGAAGAAAGATAAATCCAAACCATTTAATGATAACGAAAGTGTTTTATTTTTTTACTATAAGAAATAAAGTTAGATTAATTAACGTTTAGTGACTGGCATACGTTCACAGTATCAGTCGATACAGTAGTTCACTTAATTTCGAACATTTCTCGTAAGTCTGAAACGTTCTACCATCTTCTTTGAAACAAATATTCAACATCCACAAAATTGAATAATAAAAACTAACAAACTTGCTAATTCATTAATCAATCATTCATCTACTGTGTCATAACTCCTTTTGTGTTTACACTGCAGAAATTATTTTCAAAACTTTCAAGAAGGGTATAGTCAATAAGACATACGTGACTCTAAACTAAATCTATGCAAACAATGGTAATACAATTATCTAGGTTATAGAACAACGAAACCTACAATATTACGTTTAAAATAAAAAATACTACTACGTGCTAAAAAATTGCTCAAAATAGTTTGAGTGCATCGCGGGTATAACTTGATAACTAAAGGGGAAGAAGTGTTACAAAACCTTTTAAAACGTGCGTGTCTAGGGCCTTAACTCTCAATAAAAGGATTAGTTCCTGATATTACTAATATAAAGTATTCACTACTCAAGTATAAATCATTCACTGTTTAATGGATTTAACAGAGTACTTAGAGTTTTATAATGTACTGTGGATTCTGACCATCTTAAATTCAAAAGTTATTTCACGGTCTTAGGGAGATTGACTACTTGTTATACTTGTCGCATCTCTAACATTTTATGAGTAATTACGCTTAGTGCATCTCTAACGTTTCTAAAGAAATGTTTTACTAGTAATATACCTTATAAAGCCTTTTCTTTGTTTTCTATGCATTTATGTAACTTTAATATATACATATATGCTTATTTTCAAATACAACCACATAATATTTTTTAAATAAACTTGAGAAATGTAGTTTTTCAGAAAAGACGAACACATTTTTGTACATCTATGTGTTATTATTTATATAACGTCATGGGTATTAATTTCTACAATATTCGTGAGTCTTGTAAAGCTAAAGCAATAAACCAACATAAAGCTCAAATGAGGCGAGTCATGATATAATTATGGATGTACTTAGAGTGAAAATTTGCCAGAGGTTCAAACACTGACAAGTACATAGGGTAAGTCTTACATATTGCATACCTGTTCCATAATGGATTGGAAATTAAACAGTCACTTCAATTTAATTCCAAATTTTAACTGTGATCCGGAAGTCCATGACCTCATACCTTGCTGTGGCCAAGGCCATGCACATATTGTGCATGCATATATTATGTTGAAGAGAAACCCTGATTTTTATCTCAGTAACGAGATATATTACAAACTCACAACCTGTTATCATATGCTATTTTTGATTATTGTTGTTTTAACAAAAACGCGATAAACAATTTGTTAGGTTGATTTTAGGAGCATCACAAATCAAAGTTTCGTGCAAAATATAGCAAAATCTCTAGAACTAAGAAGATACATGATAATTTATACTTGAGTAAACATGCCTACTTCAAAATTATTAGGTATTTCTGACGAACAAATATATTTTTTACAAGAAATCTCTCTGATATCGTTAACATTAGATGGAATTTGTTAATCGTCAGTCACAACGTATTTTAACTGTTGAAGTTAAATAATTATAATGACTTGAGTAACAAATATTAACTAGTCTTTAAAAATTCTGTTAATCATTTTAATTATCAAATGAGCACCAAATACACAGAAGAGCAGATGTGTTGCGTATTGCTTTTCAGAAAAGTACACAGTGACTTCAGCTGCAAGTTTACAAACCAAATGAGTGTATTCAATAACATTTTATGATTTTAAAATGGTACGATACAGTTATTATATATTATACTATTCGTTTGTTTGCTTCGAATATCGAAGCAAAGTTCCACAAGAGCTATTTGTGTTAGCCCTCAATAATTTTAAACCGATAGCTAGTCATAAGCGAACATTTATACTACTCTTATCTGATTAAATAATGTTATTTGACTGTCACTTTTATAACGCATCAATTAGGCGGTTTCTTTTGCTGTAACGGAATGTGAACTAGGAATTCTCAGGTTTACCATTAAACACTAGCCTACACCAGACAAATATTGACTCTTAAAATATTGTCAGTTGATTTTATTTTCAGTGTTACGTAATACCTATTCAGTTTCGTTTTAATGTGCCGTATATAGGGATGACCGTAAGGACACAATACCAACAGATTTATCTTAGCTACAATTTTACCTTTAAGTATGAATTAAAATGACACAATTTAACACAACTCGTACAGTAAATTAAAGTATAACGGTTAGTTGAATGAGACTTTGTTTGAGTATCATCACTCTGATAATGGATATTCTTTGCCTCAGAAATGAAGAAAATTTATAAAGCTGAACATGGGAAAACGGTTAACTTACAACACCTGTTTTCTATCATGTATGAAACTAACACGTAGCTACTTTTATCTTTGTAACAGAACTTCATTAGAAACTCTTATCTGAAGTCTTCCCAGGTGGTAGTAAGTAAAATATGGTAAAAAGTAGAACCTTATTCATTCTATTCAAACATTTTAGTAAATAAAATAATAAAAATGTGCTTGGCTCAAAAATGAACTGTTATAAAGTTGTTACATGTCTAATATTTTCTGTTTTGTTACTTGTATGTTTACGTTTCAATTTCCATAGGCCAAGCATGGCCAGGTGATTAAAGCACTCGACTCGTAATCTGAGGGTCTAGGCTCGAATCTCCGTCACACCAAACATATTCTCCCTTTTAGCTGTGGGGGAGTTATATGTGACGGTCAATTCCACTGTTCGTTGGTAAAAGAGTAGTCCAACAGTTGGCGCTGGGTGGTGATGACTAGCTGCCTTCTCTCCGGTCTTACACTGCTAAATGAGGAAAGGTTGGCGCAGATAGCTTTTGTGTAGCTTTGCGCGAAATTCAAACCAAAACAAACTATTTTACGAGAATGTAGTTATTAAAGTTATAGTTCATTTATGTTGCGCATATTGGTATAGAAGACATTTTAATAACAGAAATAAACGAACTTATAATAACCAATAGTTGTTTGTATTCAATTCGATACCGAACGTTTCGCTTTACAGATTCTTTAGGAGCGTTCGTCGAAACACGAACCGAAACTGACAGAACAAAGTTTCAAACAAATTAAATAAAAGCAACGATTTTATATGACAAGGTTGTTTATGTCTAGTCTGTAAAGGTATAATATTTCTGTCTGTTGTCTGTCCATGTAATTACTTCGTAGAGTGTGGACAGATCTGCGCCATAATTAGTATGGGGACTCATTACGTCCCTGTAAAGAAACGTACACATTTATAGTTTTTGCGTTTTTTCTTTTACCGCTACCTCGTCCCTGTTGATGAAACTATACCAACTTTGGCATGGACATTCGTTATATACGCTCGGAAATACATGCAAACTTGCCATTACACGATTTGTGCATTACAGTTTTAATAGGCTGTTTTTTTTTTTTTTTTTACAGTTACATATAGGGAAGCTAACCTTTCATGACCTAAGGTAACCTTTGATTGATCATGAATTCATGTAACTTCTGTCCAGGCACGGGTGATCCAGCTAGTGTTAAACAATACTTATACTGTACAAAATTATATATATTTTTTTTACTAGTAAGTCACATGTCTTTATTGCTACTGTGCTAACTTAACCATTCTTGTGAAAATTGCTTCTCAAATCTATGATCAATGATAGCCTGAACTGGTATCAGTCAGTTCTGTTGATGCTGTTTAGGATTACGTAAGTTTCTTATTTGGTCATATTGATACTATTGAAAATTAGAATTGGATTACTTTCAAATAATTATTTTAGACTCATATTTTTATTTTTCAATTTGTTTTATGTCTCTGAACTGTTGTTTATAAATATCAGGTTTACATATTAACTGTTTATTTTTCGGTTTTTATACTGATAATAACGAAAGTACTCTGAAATAAAAAATATAATTTCGTAATGCATATTTGTGTTGAGTGTTTGTGTGTTTTCTTATAGTAAAGCCACCCAGAAGAATCGAACGCCTGATTTATGCGTTGTAAATCCGTAAACTTACTGCTGTACCAGCGGAGGACTTATTACGGATATTTTATTTAGGAATATCCTTCTGATCGCTTCTAATTATGTTGAGAAAAGCTCGTTAAAAGACTCTTCCACTGTACTAACTAACTTTCACTGTATAAGACACTCTCCCACAGTGCTAACTAACTGCCACTGTATAAGACACTCTTCCACAGTACTAACTAACTTTCACTGTATAAGACACTCTTCCACAGTACTAACTAACTTTCACTGTATAAGACACTCTTCCACTGTACTAACTAACTGCCACTGTATAAGACACTCTCCCACAGTGCTAACTAACTGCCACTGTATAAGACACTCTCCCACAGTGCTAACTAACTGCCACTGTATAAAACACTCTAAATGATAATTTGTTTTAAAATAGGAAGGCTGATGCGAAGAAAAAAACAATTTGTTTATTTGTTTTTGGTACTTCGCACAAAGCTACATGAGGGCTATCTAATTTAGCTGTGTAAGACTAAATGGAAGGCAGTTAGTCATCACCACCCACCTTCAACACTTAGACTACTCATTTGCCAAAAAACAATGGGATTAGTAGTCACATAAAAAGCCCTCATGGCCGAAAAAGCGATTATGTTTTGTGTGAGAGGGATTCGAAGCCGCGACCATCAGATATCAAGTCGAGCGTATTAATCACCTAGCCATGCCAGGCCTAGGAAAAGGCCTGAAAGGAGAAAATATCATAAGAACGAAACTTTTTACATTTTTATAAAAGCTTTTCACAAGTGAGCAGAAAAATCTAAAAAGAATGTAAGTACACAACCATTGAAAGTTACTTCCATTTACAACAGTCATTTGCAAACCTAGAAAGCGTAATATAATACTTTTTTCTCCTTATTAAACAATTTGTTCGTTTACATGAATAGGGTGAGAACAAGATTACAGTTATACAAGTTGAATGAACTTTGAAGAACAAAGAAATGCATATCTGAAATAACAAAAGTAAATGTAACAAATCTAGTTCAACACTACCTGCTGAGAATCTTTATTAGAAACCTTAAAATATCATATTCAGTGATGAATATAGTTTACGTGACGACAATGTGAAACAAAAAAATAGGATATAATATAGCTTTTAGCGTGCACAAGCGGAAATAGGTACAATAACATTTCACTTCCTGTGAATTACTATATTATCCTTACAGTGTGTAATTATAATGCAAAATATTCGCAAGAACAATAAATGTGCAAGAATGTGATAAATAGATGACTTTAAGACCTCTAACTTTACCCTGATATTTCTCAAAGCATGCACGACTAGCACGTTTCTATTCGTTGTCAGACCTAATTTTTCACCCGCGTAGCATGAATATTTCACAAGAGAAAGGCATTTATTTCATTGTAACATACTTTTTAAATGTACTTTGTGTTGAGAAATAAAAGTTTGTTAAACACTAACCGACTGAAAAATCAGACGAACATGTCTCGTAGTCCTATATAAAAGGCCTGGCATTTCCAGGTAGTTAAGGCACTTGATCGTAATCCGATAGTGGCTCGTTGGAATCCCCGTCACACTAAACATGCTCGCCCTTTCAGTCGTGGGAGCGTTATAATGTGCGGTCAATCCCACTATTCTTTGGTAAAAGAGTACCCCAACGATTGGCAGTGGGTGGTGATGACTGGTAACCCTCCATTATTACACTGCTAAATTGAGGACGGCTAGTGCAGATAGCTTTGCGCGAAATTCAAAACAAACCAAAGCTATATAAAATGGCGTTAGAGTCAGAAAATTTGAAACATTTTGCTATTTTAGGATATAGATGTGATATATTGGTAAGATATAATAACATTGTCTATAACAACATCGACATAACTGAATAGATATTGTGTAACTATAATTACAAGTATATGACAATAAGGTGTGAAATTAACAAGAGATGTTACTGACTTATCTGATACATATGAGGATATATTCTGTTACAATGGTATTATTCTTATATATGGAAACACGAAAGTATGCAATTGAGATAACAGGCGCAAAACCCTAAATGTTTGTGTTTTCTTACATCAAAGCCACACAGGGTTATCTGCTGTGTCCAGCGAGGTGTATCGAACCGCTGATTTTAGTGATGTAAATCCGTAGACTTACCACTGTCCCAGAGGGGAACAAAACCATAAACCATTAATACGTTTCAGGAAATGTAACTGTTTTACTTGGACAGTAGTTTTGCAGAAGTTTAATGACATGTTATAAATGTGACACAATCATATAAAAGTTGTGATAGAAGTCTCTATTTATGATAATATCTATATAAGTGTAAGTGCTTGTTATCCTTCCAAAAGAAGTATTTCCAAACAACCAATCATTTAATCGGAATAGTAATTACATTAGGAAACAATTTCGAAGGGTGAGTTTTTGTACTTGAACTGAAAGAAAACGTATATTACTCAACTAAAAACACACAGCAACGTCCACGTTTTATCACACAAAATATAATTGCTTGTTAATAAAAGCTTTTATTGAATGAGTTAACAAACACATGAAATAAGTTAATTTTCTGTCGAACCTTTCGGGACATTAGATAAAAATAAAATAACAAAAGGAAAGGCAATACAAATTTAGTGTTAGTCAATACTATAGAATATGTGCACCTTTTCTCACAGAATATATATGATGGTTAAGAAACAAATGTCAGAATATATACGTTACAGTTTAAAAGTAGTTACCAAAATTGACACATTTTAGCGAAAACTGCCATTACTAAATGTCAATCAAGTTAAGAAATTACTTCGTACCTCACCCTAATGAGACAGGTGGACTTTTCTGGACTGGAAATGAAACCAAAGTTTTGCACTTTAACATTAGGTGAAGGATTGTGCCGTATCTAAACTCTTACCTACATGAGTTATTTTATTTACTTTTGGATTCAAATATAGTCTTTAACATCTACGAGTACTCACGTTACTGATGATATTATAATACACTATGTTCTGCCTTATAAACCAATTATAAAAATATTTTCTGTAAAAATACCCTTAAAAACCGGGCACATGATTAATAGAAAGTTTCATTAAATTTATTTCGTATAGTTAAGTAGGTCAGTTTTTATTATCTAATGTTTGTTTATTTTTTTAAATTCGCACAAAGCTACACAAGAGCTATTTGAGCTAGCCATCCCTAATTTAGCAGTGTCAGACTAGAAGGAAGACAGGTAGTCACTACCACCCACCGCCAACTCTTAGGCTACTCTTTTATCAATGAATATTGGGATTGACTGTCACATTATAACGTGCATACAGCTGAAAGGGCGAGTATGTTTGGTGTGACGGAGATTTGGACCCATGACCTTCGGACTACGAATCGATCGCCTTAACCATCTGGCCATACCGGGCCTAGGAGTAACAAGCTACTGACATTTGTGTTATAATAGCAAACTATGTAAAGACATAAATCAACTTTTACTATTATAATAATTTTTTTTACAATACTAATAAATATCAGTGACAACTTTCCATTCTATGATACAGAAATTAGAAGTAACTTTCGGGTTATTTTAACTATGAAAATACAGATTTTTATTTGATTTTCAAGCTTGCAGGAGCGGCATGGACAGGTGGTTAAGGCACTCAACACGTAATCAGAAGATCGTGGGTTCGAATCCCTGTCACACCAAACATGCTCGCCTTTTCAGCCGTGGGGCGTTATAAAGTTACAGTCAATGCCACTAGTCGTTGGTAAAAGTTGTCCAAGGTTTGGCGGTGGATGGTGATGACTAGCTGCCTTCCCTCTAGCCTTACATTACTAAATTAGGGATGGCTAGCGTTGATAGCCCTCGTGTAGCTTTGTGCGAAATTTAAAACCAACCAATCCAAAACCAACCATGTATATTACTTACAATCTTTAAAGCCTTTATGCTATTGAAGAGTGATTAATATATTTTTAATTGTTTAAGTGCCTCTTAATTAGATTAAATTATAGGTATTAGTAGAGTATTAATTGGATTATTCACTGGCTATTTTACGAAAAGTGATAAGTGCTTAAACGAATCGAATCGATGCATTTTATTTTAGAATGAATACAATAAAAGTTTTAAATAAAATACGGAATCTTTAATAATGTCCCTGAACTCGTTTTCTGTATTATTGAGTTTAAAAAGTCCATCAACATTAAATGTTGCGATATAAAAGATTTTACCTTATAACTTTCATCAAAGCTAACGGAGCTAATAGAGATTTATATGGCTTGGTATTTCTGAGTTAAATATTTCATCGCTTTTGAAATATGTTAAAGATTCAAGACATTTAGGCTTTTTTTCGTATTACTGAATAAGAAATGTTTGGGCAAGAGATGTCACAGAAATGTAAATTATAATTATTTGCTTTAGAACTTTAGAAGATATAGGAGAAATCTTAAGTGTTTCTTATTTCTTAAAGTTTGGTTTTGGTTTAGTTTTTTTTTTAATTTCGAGGAAAGTTACACAAGGGCTATCTACGCTAGTCGTCCCTAGTTTAGCAGTGTAAAACTAAAGGGAAGGCAACTAGTCATCACTACCCACCGCCAACTTTTGGGATACTCTTTTACAAACTAATAGTGGGATTGACCGTCACATTATAATGCCTCCACGGCTGAAAGGGCGAACATGTTTGGTGCGACCAGGATTCGAACCAGTGACCCTCGGATTTCGACTCGAGTGCCATAACCAACTGGCCATTCCGGGCCTGTTCCTTAAAGAAGTTCAGGTAACTTATAATTATCGTGCACCAACCATGATTTCGAAGGATCTAGCTTTGAGGTCCGTTGTCACAATAAACTTTGAGTTCGTGAATGCGATATAAAAGTGACAGTCAAATCCCATTATTCGGTCAGATAGAAGTGGCAACGGGCACTGTTTACCAACAGCCCTTGCTCTAATCTTACAATTACAAATTGGTGACTATACGCTTTACATGTATAGCTTTGTGTGAACATTTGAAACAGACAATAACCTTAAACTCTTTCATTGGTGACTAGAAGTTCTCATCTTTAAAACGTTGTTGAGTGACTTTATACCTTCGAGGATAAAGCAAGAAAATATTACAGATTTTTGGAGTGTCTGTTACTTGGACAATAATGAAGCAAACGAAAGGAGCAACTGTAAAATTTATTACATGAAGTATAATAGAGAACTGAGTCTTTCATAATTCCAAATAATAACAATTTCTTAATAATGAAGTTTAAAAAGTTTTACAGTTTGTTAGTCCGAACGCTCGTAAATGATGTATAAAGCAATCAACGTTGTCTAAGCTTAGAAAAAGGTACTTACGAAGATTTAACATTCGAATAAGTTGACTTATATTTCATGGTTATCTCTGGTATTTTTTCTTTAGCTGAAGCAACTAGAATTCGTTCTCATGAAAAAGCTGAAAGTCACCGTTATTATGAAACTTTTCTAATAACAATTACTTCCATAATACATGAAATTTCAGGAAATAATCAGAAGAAAGTAATTTACGCAGGTCGATTTACTTGCCATAATATTTAACCAGATTGGTGTCACCCAATACAACAGAGCGAAGTTTCTGTTACTGGGATAACAGCTAAATATCTTCGTGAAGCCCAGTTTTATCTAATTACACTTGTTCTCTGTTGTTGTTGTTTATTTTTATAAATGTATTATAGATAAAGTAGTTAATATACGATTATTTTCAACATTATAGAGCGCATTATACTAGTAAATGCCAGTTATTCGATTATCATAATAAATGTTTGTTTGTTTCTTTTAATTTTGCGCAAAGCTACACGAGGGCTATCTACCCCAGCAGTCCCTAATTTAGTAGTGTTAGACTAGAGGGAAGGCGGCTATTCATCACCACCCACCGCCAACACTCTTACCAACGAATACTGGGATTGAGCGTCACATTATAACGCCCTCACGGCTGACAGGGCGAGCATGTTGGTGCAACGGGGACTCGAACCTGTGATTCTCAAATTACGAGTCGCGTGCCTTAACGACCTAGTCATGCTGGGCCAATAAATGTTAGCATTGATAAATATTATAGCTAAAGTTGTGAGAAATTGTGTATAAAACAAAGTATCATTAGGTTATTTGTGTGATCGTCTCATTGCGTCAGTTCTTGTACTGTGTTATACAATCGAGTTTTGAAATGCAGAACAGTTACTAATGTTATGCTAATTATTACTACTTTCTTATTATTAAATGACCAATCATATTCAGGTGGTTAGGGCTCTTGACTCGCAATCTGGAGGTCGCGGGTTCGAACCTTCGTCCTTCCAAATATGCTAGCCCTTTCAGCCGTAGAAACGTTATAATGTGATGGTAAATCCCACTATTTGGTAAAACAGCAGCCACATAGTTGGCGGTGGGTGGCGATGACCAACTGCTTTCCCTCTAATCTTTTACTACCGCAGATAAACCTCGTGTATCTTTGCCCGAAATAAAACATCAGAAATAAGAATTGCTTGTGATAATCATTAATTTATCAGGCATATCTTTCCCCGCATCGTTCTTGACCTTCACTATACTGAATATTTTCCAACTGTAAAACCTAGTTTTTATTTTACTTTAACTACCTTATTGGAATACTCGTAACATTGTTTGGCTTATTAATACCGTTTGATGGATACACGAAAACGCGGAAATTTAAATTTCAAACAAAATACAAAATCTGTGATAAGGTCAGGATGGCCGAGCGGTCTAAGGCGCCAGACTCAAGGTATGAAAACCTTCCGTTATTATAACGGGATTGCGTATTCTGGTCTCTGAATGGAGGCGTGGGTTCGAATCCCACTTCTGACAACACTTTTAACCTGAGTATGATGTTATACTTTTACTCTGGCCCAAAGCTTTAAAAAAAAACAAAAAAAAAGCCCTAAAGACAGACGCCATATTCGTTCGGGAGGGAGGAAGAGGTCAAATGTACCTGACCCTCCTGGGTATTTAACAACATCAATACCCAAATACCCACACAGTCAAACTGTGACATGATTAAAACTGTCAAGAAGGAAATAATTACGTAGTCAACGTTTCCACGGATTAATAACAGAAAGAAAACGGATTATCTGAAATAGTTTACTTGCTAAACAGCTCAGGATAATAAATCAATAGGCAGAGAAACAAAGACATATTTCTTTGTATTTTTACTGAGTCTCGCAATTTTGATGATAAAGAAAAATTTATCGTTTTGAACAGCTTCTGTTTTCGACAATGAAAGCTGCTTATATTTCAAATACCAATATAAATATAGGTTTACTGTGGGGAATAAAAACATTATAATTAAAAATGTGTATAAATCAACTTGAATGACTCTTTGACGGCATTATTTCACTCATGAAATGTTTAATTCAATTATTTTTGCAGAAAAAATCTCTGGATTGACCATCAGCAGTCAACCATTTATTTTGGGTGACTTTTAGTATCTTAAGACAACAAAATAACAGCCAGTTGCTTGTTTGAATAACACACATCTTTAATTTTAGAAAGAGTTAATGTTGTGTACAAAGTTCAGGTCGTGTGTTTTCTTGAAGACTTGTACACAAACAACATAACGTGATTAATTCTAGAAATCTTATGTTTTTCTGACGTTGTAATAGAAAGTGCACATCACTTATATTATTTGTAGTAATTCCCCAGTGGTTATCGTGTCGTCTTATAGCTTGGGGAGTCCGCGTTCTCGTCCTGTTGCCCTAAAATCATGCTGTTCACATTTGTATCTATGTGTGTGAGTTATAACAGCGAAAATAAAATCCCGTTATTCAATTAGAGAACTGGTGAATGGTGTGACCTTTCATTTAGTCTGTGAGCTCAAAACTTGGAACGGCTAGGGCGGACAGCTTTCGTGTATTTTGACAGGAATATTCCAAACAAAAACAAGTGGAATCCAGATCACGAACATATGAAAATCAAACATTTGTTGAACTTCAAATATTTTAAGGACAGAGGAACATTGATATGGTGCTGAGTTCTGAATAATTAATTTTACTCTTCGGAAAAGCCCTCGCTAGTACAACGTCAAGTCTACGGATTTACAACGCTAAAATCAGGGATTCGATTGCCCTCGATGGGCTCAGCAGTAGCCCGATGTGGCTTTGCTATAAGAAAAACACAAACTCACAAACTCTCTTCGCAAAATATAATGTCTGTCAAATGAAACAAACTTTGGTAACTTGAAAAATAACGCATTACTTATAAAGAGGGCCCGGCATGGCCAAGCGTGTTAAGGCGTGCGACTCGTAATTTGAGGGTCGCGGGTTCGCATCCCCGTCGCGCCAAACATGCTCGCCCTTTTAGCCGTGGGGGCGTTATAATGTGACGCTCAATCCCACTATTCGTTGGTAAAAGAGTAGCCCAAGAGTTGGCGGTGGGTGGTGATGACTAGCTGCCTTCCCTCTAGTCTTACGCTACTAAATTAGGGACGGCTAACACAGATAACCCTCGAGTAGCTTTGTGCGAAATTCAAAAAAAAAAACTTATGAAGAAATAAAACTACTAAGGTACCTAATGCCATCAAAAAAATATTTCTTTAACAAGTAAGCTTTTCAACAAAAGGGCTTCACATCAAGTAAATCACGTTATAACATCTGAGACGTTTCACCACGAGATTCACAGATTTTTGGTGTTTTATTTTATTTTATTACAAAATAATTATAGTTTAACGATTTGAAAAATAAAAATGATTTCAATGTGCTAACATTTTACCCATTTAGTATTTAAGAGAAAACAATGTCAAATTATTAATTTATCTTATATATTAAATACACCGTCCTTTGCCAGTTTCCTGGCCTAGGTCGAAGCGTAACATAATGTCCACTTTTATTTAGTAGCCTGCTTTATGTGTGCTTCTCTATTTTCCTCAACCATGGACAGTATTATTTAATGTATAGAACCATACAGAAGACATATAGCAGTTATACTACCGTTCATTTTCCACATCACTTTCAGAAGACATTATTATTTGCTGGATCTTTACGAGATTCTTGTTAGAAGAATAAATATTGAGGATTGATGCTGGTTTCATCAATATAACAGTATCATTAACTTTGTAGGTTAAGTACTACGTTACCTTGAAATCAAAAAGACAAATACGTGAATATAAGCTGTATTACCACACTTTAGACAATGAATCGTTCCATATCACTTAATTATCTATTTTTTTTCCTTTATTGAAAATAAATGTATATAAAATGTATGGCACTTAACGTGATGGTTATTGCTGTAACATCTCAGTAGCAAAGCGGCAATAGAGATATATACATTTTGGATAAGAGTTAAGGTAATGTAAATGCAGTTATTTTATAAAATCAACTCTATCTTACTCTATTACAGTTCGATAGATCTTTCTTTATCCTCAACCCTGACCGCAAAGCTGATAGGTTCATTTTTGCAACGTTCATCACAAATGGGGATTTCGAGACAAATAATTTCAAACTCACGATCTAGTGGCTAATGGGATGCAACGTGAGCCTGGGGACCATGGTATGTGTCCCGTTTCCTCAAAAGCATGTAACCTACTTTTGGTCTCTGTATATGGTGCAAAAGATAAGAGCAGTTTCCAGTATTCGATTAGCTTAGCTCAAAGTTGGCGGTGAATTATATTGATTAGTAGCCTTATCTGTGAAGCTGTTGATGAGTTGCCTTCCTTCGAGTTTATTATTTCAAGCAGAGATGGAGCAACTCCTTGTATAAATATGTCCCATTTTCCGAAACAGACAAATATACTAATTCTCTTGATTTGAAATATACAAATAATTTAACAAAAAAAAAGAACAATCGTTTATCATTATATAAAATTATGTAGTGTTTTTAGACCAATATGAAGACTTAAGAACATACTCTGTTTCAAAGATGGACCGAACTTAGAGTAGTCCGTTGATTGACCGGACTGTGGATCCTCTGCTGGAAAAAATAAGAAGAAAAAGCTCTACGTACTTTATTGGTATGTGTGAGTTATAAAAGTGACAATCAAATACCACTATTTGATTAGATAAGTGGTAATCAAGGGTTAGCAGCAAGGGCTGTTAACTAGTTGTTTTTTTCTTATTAATATATCAGATCACAATAAGATGCACATACAGTCTAACACGTAAAAGCCTAAAACAAAGATTAAATAATAAGAATTCCCTGAAAAGCGTTTCAGTACTGAATGCAAATATAAGAAATGAGAGATTATAGTTCGAAGATCTTAAAGCAAGAGTTGTTACATTGTAATGATACAAACAGGCTTATTATGTATCACTATACATCACAAACAAATAATAATATAAATCAGAATATTCTGCATTTACTGTAGTTGGCTTATTGACTTACACATAACATTAAAGTACCTTTCTTTCTTCTTACGTTAGGGGTCGGACCTGACTTAGCACTTGGAACTTTAAAATGTTGATCCTTGGTTTCATGTTTCGGGTTCCTTTGTTGAAAAAAACAAAGTTGCGCTCGGTACTTTGAGGCCATAGGTGCGTTATAAGACTAGCAGTTAGAGGCTACATTTCGATTAAAATAGGCCCGGCATGGCCAGGTGTTTAAAGAACTCGACTCGTAATCTGAGAGTCACGCGTTCGAATCCTCGTCACACCAAACATGCTCGCCCTTTCAACCGAGGACGGGCATTTTAATGTTCAGTCAATCCCACTATTCGTTGGTAAAAGAGTAGCCTAAGAGTTGGCGGTGGTTGGTGCTGACTAGCCGCCTTCCCTCTGGTCTTACACTGCAAAATTAGGGACGACTAACGAGGAGAGCCCTCGTACAACTTTGCGCGAAATTCAAAACAAACCAAACCAACCGATTCAAGTAAAGTGACTGTTATTCACTTACAACTTTCCTAATAGTCTACCAGCTCACAATTAAGGACGTCTACTATAGATAGCCCTTATGGGGCTTTGAACAAATATCTGAAACAAACAAACACTTTTTTACCTTTCGTTCTCATCTTTGCCGTTTCCAAAAAGTAGATCTCGTAAACGAGAGCTGGGAGTAAGTGGAGCTACGGGATCATCATGTCTTTCTGGGGAGAATACGGTGCTGATAGTATCGATGGACTTTAGTGATATGGATGATCCATGTGATTTTCGTAGCGACTCAGGTGCTAGGTGCTTCTTTTTCCATACTTTCGTCACTGTAGGAAACGGATGGGTTCCGTAATCTGGGACCCAAGGCAACAAAGAACCATCCATTTTTTTTTTAATTGTAGATACCTATAAGACATGAAAAAAAGATATATCAACTGGTTGTGCGCATTTTATTGTTTTTTCTATCTTATTGTGTTTAAGAATAATATGAAGTGCACTTTTGTTACTTGAAATAAAAAAAAACAACACACCATAAATAAAGATATATTTCAGTCAAACTCATTATAATTTATGCCGTTAATAATAACTTAGTAACGGTCAATCACGAGTTGTCAAAACATCATATAATTCATAAAGCCCGGCATGGCCAGGTGGGTTAAGGTTTTCGACTCGTATTCTAAATGTCGTGGGTTCGAATCCCCGTCGCACTAAACATGCTCGCTCTTTCAGCCGTGTTAGCGTTATAATGTTACGATCAATCCCACTATTCGTTGGTAAAAGTGTAACCCAAGAGTTGGCGGTGGGTAATAATGACTAGCTGCCTTCCCTTTAGTCTTACACTACTAAATTCGGGACGGCTAGCGCAGATGGTCCTCGAGTAGCTTTACGCGAAATTCAAAAAACCAAAAAAAACAGAAAAAAGTTAATCATTAATGCAAGAGTTGGCAAACTTTTTGCTATCAAAATATGTTGTTCCATCCCTTTTGAAAACTAGTACTGATTAAGCTTAATTATCTGTCTCAAAAAAGTAATAGCAGCCCTATCAATAAATTAAGTAGGATGTACACTTATTTTTAATAAATACAAAATCATTAGTTTATAGCGAAGAACTAAAATATGTCTTAATTTTTCATTACATTTTAACTCAATACTAAACTTAGCTTATAATTCTCCAGTGGAAAGATGAAACCAAGTTATAGGTAGACCACTAGCCTCAGGGCATATTTTTTAAGCGAGCCTGGATATTAATTATCAAACGAGACATTTACATAATAAATCAAAAGTTTTAATAAAATTAAAGTGTATGTTTTGTATTAAATAACATGGCTAGATATTTAAGTAAACATTCACCAATTATTTAGACTATTATAAATTATTTTAAAGCATTAATAATACATGTAATACATGAATAACCGCAATATTCCGCTGCATCTTGAAATTGCAAGAAATATAAGTTGCTGTTATAAATAATGATTGCGTTATAGAAATTGCCTTTCTTATTAATAAATATATATACTCGTTTATTATAAGTATATATGTACATAAATTCATGTATTTAAATCTGACTGAAATATACTAGTTAATGTATGTGTTTTCTTACAGCAAAGCCATATCGGGCTATTTGCTGAGCCCACCGAGAGGAATCGAACCGCTGATTTTAGCGTTGTAAATCATGAGACGTACCGCTGTACTAGCGGGGAGCATACTAATTAATTAGTAACGTCCAAATTCTGATACAGTCAAGTAATTTTGAATGTAGTGAGTATTACATAAAAAAGCAAATAACATTGAATCTAGTTTAGTGCAATATTTATAAGAATATTTGTAATTTACTGACTGCTTTCTGATAGAAACGGACATCAAAAATCAAACGTTTCTGACATGTTGGACAGCAGTGGTCCTGTGGGTTTCATGCTCTGAATGTAGATCCTACAATTCATTGTTCGTGGTTTGTTTGGAAAACACACTACAGACTTTGGAATCGTAGGTGAATTAAAAGAATGACGGCTGGCATTAGTTGTTCAGACGAGAACAGTCCATGAGCTGTTAATTAGCTGCCTTATCTGCGATCAAACAATTCAAAATTAGGAACAGATATGCAGCTTGCCTTTCTGTAAGTTTAACTGCGTCATTTGATCAGACAAGGACAGTCCATGAACTGTTGACTAGCTGCTTTCTTTTTAATCAAACAACTCAAAATTATAAGCAAGTATGCATAGTTAGCCTTTTTGTAGGTGTAAGTGCAGTAGTTGATCAGACAAGAACAGTTCAAAGGCTGTTAAATAGTTGTCTTCTTTTTAGTCATACAGTTCGAAATTAGGAACAGATATGCATAGCTAGCCCTTTATATATATTTACTAAAATTTCTAAATAAAAGAACTAAAATGATAGAACTGTTACCAGCCACGAAAGTATAAACAGCTGTTATATACCAGCTTGGCGTTATTATAAAATGTTATTTTATTTTATACTGGAATAAATCTGAGTACTACATCAACGTATCTCTTTTGAAAAATATATTTAACTTACATTTTGTTCTTAAATAATTTTTTAACTCGAGACAAACAAGTCCTGGAGTACCATCTAGTGGGAATTTATTTGAAATTATTTTATAGTCAGAATACTAAAAGTTTCATAGAAGTACGAACAAAATATCACGATTATTCAAACTTATCTTCAATCCGTCAATGTCTATAGATATGCGTGTGCTTGTGTGATAGCACTATGGTGTCTTAATGTCTATAGGTATGTGTGTTTTTGTTAACACTAAGAAGTCTTAATTAAAGCAGTTTGTTACAGAACACATTGATAAGTTTCAATTAGTTTAAAGAGATCTTGATTTCATATAGAAGTCTTTGCAGGAACAAATTAAGGCGAAATTCTGTTTAAACAACGAATAGTAACTCTACTACATATGTATTAGAAACATTAATGAAAAGCGAATGCTTGAGGGAACACAATTCATCGTCTTGTATAATATTTTGATGATCAACATTTATGTACTATTCATCACGATGAGGGATTTTTATTATATCTTCTGCACATGTGAGAAGAGACGATCAGAAAAGAAGAAATTTGAATCACTCTGTTCGTATATCTACTGTCCAAGCTTTAGCTATGTCGTTCTGAGAAATACGTTTCTCTAGTGTTATATTGAATGAGTAACACGAATCATTGGAACAGGTGTGTTTTCAAAGGGTCTTTGTATCTAAAGCGCTTTCGAATTATTAACTCGAGTACTTGGATGTTTTGAAATCTACTTTTTGTAGCAGAAATATTCAACAACTTGGTTAATTATCGAGTGAATTTCTTCAAAGACCCAGACAGTGATGAGTTTGACACTAGGTTTCCGTTTCTTGTTCAACTTAAGAAATAACGAAACTTAAAAATACAGTTGTTCAATGACATTTTTTTTGTACGATATGTGAACAACATTTTATTTAGAGTTTTAATTTCCAATAAAAACTTTATCTTAATTTTTAGCAATAGATTTCAACCACTAAATTAAAAAAACAACAACATTAAACTACATAAGTCATTCAAAAACGTGCAAACTTTATACAGTTTTTTAAGATTTTTCAAAGTTCTAGTGAAAACCATGCAAACAGAAAAAACTCTCCACTAACTGCTCTTGTCGTAGGGTTTCACATTCGTGTTTTAAAGTAAGTTGGAACAGATATCAGGTGAATTAACGAAACAGTCTAACTTACCACTTTTGTAAAAAAATGTATCAATTGTTCTTTCTGATATGTAGTAAGGGAAGTTTAGGTATTCCAATATGCTGTAAATTGTAGTGTATATATGTTATAAGTACACATCCATCAAACTTCGACGTATCAGTAATTGACGCGTTGGATCATATTGTCAGGTCATCCCATAAGTAATGTTTGAATATTTTATACAGAAAGTGCATAATCATTTCTGTCTTTGTAGAAGGCTTTAATGACTAAAATATATAGTAGAACGTGTGTAAAAATGTTCAGACAAATAATAGAAACTAACCCAACTTTACATTTTCAGATCATTAATCAAATAAACTATTATAAAGATGGATGTGTCTGAGGAGCGCATTAGGCATATAATGCTTTATGAGTTTAAAAGGGGCAGTAGCGCAGCAGAAACTACATAAAGCATTCAAAGTGTTTATGGTGCAGAGTCTCTCAATGAAAGAAAATGTCGAAGGTGGTTTCAGAAGTTCAGATCAGGTGATTACAGCTTAAGTGATGCGCCACGTTTAAGTTGTCCTATTGAGTTCAATAATGACTTGCTGCTGGCTGCATTTCATGAAGATTATACTGTAACAGTTAAAGAACTACCACAAAAGCTTAATTCAACCCATTCAACAGTTCACCGTCATCTACAACAGCTTTAAAAGATGTCAAAACTTGGAAAATGGGTTCACCATGATTTGACAGAAGCCAACCTTAGAGCAAGAGTAGACATTTGCACTCTCGTGAACATGGCTCACTTTTCTTAGACAGGTTAGTGACTAGAGATAAAAAAATGGATATTTTATAAAAAAAATGTTATGCGCCGTAGACAATGGCTCAGTGCAGATACACTGACTAAAGCCTAGTCCAAAATGGACCTCCACCCTAGGAAAGTCTTGTTAAACATTTGGGTGGGATATTGTTGGTGTGACCCACTTTGAGTTGCTGCCACTCAATGTAACGATTACATCAGATTTCTACTGCCAACAGTTAGAGCGCTTGAATATTACACTGAAAGAAAAGAGACCTGATTTGATCAATCGTAAAGGTGTTGTGTTACATTAAGATAATGCATGGCCCCATACAGCAAGGATCACATCTGTAGAGATTGTAGAGATAGACTGGGAAAATCTTCCACATCCTCCTTATTCTCCAGACCTTGTCTGATGTGATTATTATATAGTCCGAAGTTTGCAGAACTTTCTTGATGGAAAAGAGCTTGGAACACATGAAAATGTCGAAACTACCCTCTTTATATTCTTTTCCTCCAAACACCAGGAATTTTATAGAAATGATATTCAGAAACTTGTGAATCATTGGCGGGAAGTAATTAATAATAATAGAACATACCTTATTTATTAAATAACATTAAAAGTGTTTGAAATTCTTTCTCTTTTTCTGACCCAAAAATCGGACATTACTTAAGGGATGACTTGACACTTTAAAAAATAACATGACGTATAGTATTCATATATATATATATATATAATACATTACGCTGGCTTATTTGTTTTTATTTATTCTAAAGCAGCTGTTACCTGTGTCCCTAATTTTGACCTATCAGTCAAAGGAAATAAAACTGATTAGCAGCATCCATCACCAGCATTTAGTGGAAAGGTGAGCAAATTCGGCCATGCCAAGCCGCCATTAGGAAAGCTCTACTTCCTCTCAGAAGTTCAACTGTAAGTCTGAGACTTTATAATGCTAAAATTCGGGTTTCGAGATCTCCGAATATAACACAAATACACCACCCCTTATGCATCTGTGCACTTGCCAATTAAACGAACAAATACAATAAAACATTTTTATACTGGCATCATCAGTAAGGATTTATAACAAATCAACAGAAATAAAGTGTAGTGAGTTTGAGTAAGTTATATTGTCGTGCAATAAAACGTTATGCAATTCGTAGTTTAAGAAAAAAATCTTTATCAGAAATTTGACTGTATAATGGCTAATGAGTTATTGTTTTTAAATAGAAAAGTGTCAGTATATTTCAGCCACTCGCGTATCTCATGTTTGTTTTTTTTTTGTTGTTTGTTTTTGAATTTCGCACAAAGCTACTCGAGGGCTATCTGTGCTAGCCGTCCCTAATTTAGCAGTGTAAGAATAGAGGGAAGGCAGCTAGTCATCACCACCCACCGCCAATCCTTGAGCTACTCTTTACCAAACAATAGTTGGATTGACCGTCACATTATAACGTCCCCACGGCTGAAAGAGCGAGCATGTTTGGCGCGACGGGGATGCGAACCCGCGACCTTCAGTAGAATTAATGTGCAGTAGAATTAATGAGGACTTTTTCACTCAACAGATATGTGCGCGCGATTGAATTAATTCACGTTCTTTCTAACATCTGACACAATATTTCGAAGTAAGAAAAAAAATGGTTTTCACGAGAAAAGGGAAAAATGGAAAAAATGGTCCATGACATAGGAGTAAAACAACAGATGATACATAACATTTAAAATAAATGTGTTATTTTATATAGACAAACCTCTTGTTTGTAGGTTCGGCATGGCCAGGTGATTAAAGCACACGACTCGTATTCCGAGGGTCGAATCTCAGTCACACCAAACATGCTCGCTCTCTCAGCCGTGGGGGCATTACAATGTGACGGTCAATCCCATTATTCGTTGGCAAACGAGTAGCTCAAGGTTTAGCGGTGGGTGGTGCTGACTATCTGTCTTCCCTCTAGTCTTACTGTAAAATTAGGGACAGCTACCGCAGGTAGCACTCATGCAACTTTGCGCGAAATTCAAAACAAACAAACTATTGTTTGTATGCACATAATGGAGCTTTATTATTAGCCTACTGTAACTTATGCATCCAGCTAGACATAAATTTAAAAAAAAAATAATAGAAGTTGAATCAAAATGCAAAGATTATATTTTCAAGTCTTCAACCAGAGATTTAAGCTACAAATATATATTTCGACTCCATGTATACAATAATTACCAATTTTCAACCTTATATTATATTTCCGTCGTTGTTTATTTACTTTTATAAAATACCTAGCTGTAAGCCTGCAAATATAATATTTTCATTTTGACTAAATTTGTTTCTGTACATTTTTGACGATTCCTAGTCCCATTTTTTTTAATTAACAATTTTTTCCAGTCTTGTTTTTTAAGTTTTATTATGTCTGTTTATGGACAATAAATTTTAAGTTATGTACATGCGCATGCGTTCAGTTGAATGATTTGTTATTTTCAACCGTATACTTTTGCATCGTGTTTCTCTACCCAACCGCCACACTGAATTAGTTTAAAATAAGTAACAAATGTAAAACATGGACTAACCTCATGCACTAACATAGAACTAAAAGAGAATGTAAAGTTGTTCTCAGAGGATTCTTTCGAAGGTAAAGAATCTATCATCACAGATTTAATGATAGACCTGGAAATCAGTGCCACAGTGTAATGTAATAAAAGACGAACAGAAACAAAGTAGTCTTATAAGAACAGAATAATGTTTCTTCTGAGATAGTACAACGTAAATTAAAGCAATCCAAACAGACCTAGTAACATACTCATTTTCAAAAGTTTACATGACACGTATGTATGTTTTTCAACAGCCTGCTGTACACAAGTGTTCGAGACATAAATAATATATGTAAGATAGAAACCTGCCGCACACTCAGCGTAAGTCATCAATTATTGATAGCATTTATAACCACTACTTGAACACCAACTATTTAAAAATAACAATAATTATATGAAATCGTGCTAGAGACAATGGTAATAAATATTTAATACGCACACAGGATTTCAGCTAAGTTTAATAAACAGTGCAAAGAATCGTCATCGTCATCTAAGAAAGTAAATTTACTATGACAAACGTCCGTTGTAAAAACTAACTCAAATACAGTCGTGGAAATCCACGTGGAGACAGCAAACTCAAGTGACGATGAACAATGGCGACTCCAGTTATGATATGCAGCAGCAAAATCGGGAACATTTCACGTGAAAATTTTCAGTTATGTGCTTTAAAACACACAAGTTGTAGTTCTGTTGTCGAATTTGTATAAGCATTAGTAAAATACCGGATTTTTTTTATGGCGGAGTATGAAGTACTTAAAAAAACTTGCAAAACGACAAAATTAATAAGTACGGATTAAGTTTAAAAGTACTATCCTAGTTTCATGCAAAATTCCTGAGCGATCCCACACTACTTTAGATGCAACTTATAATAATTTATAATAGAGTCATAATAGGAATTCGTAACTTAGGCAAGTTATCAGAAGTTGATATTGAGCCTCATCTCCTCACTTTTTGTAATCCCTATTTGTAGATTTGAAATCCTCAAATTTTAATTGTCTTATATGTTGGCGTTGTTAGTGCACAGCAATGGGCAAATATATGCTCCGAGTAAGACACGACTCTCACTTATCGCGAATAGTAGAAAAGCAGTTTTAAATAAAACAAATACAGATATCATGTTTTTTAAAGTAATTATTTTCTTAGCCATGTGGCTTTGTGACTGAGGTTTCGTATAAATACGCGTTTAACACTCGTCAAGTACAAAAACAACCACTCAGAATAGCATCGCGTCTGTTATTTATTTACAACCATTTAAATCAAGTTTTAAATAAATCACGAACATTTCCAGCGTTTTATATGGTATATCTAGCTTCTGGTGCAAAATACTTAGCAGATTTTGCCGTAGGATTCTGTAACAATAATAATGATAATATGAACAAATGGGCAATTGTTTGACTGTCTAACAATAGCGAAATCACTAACTTTGCTTATTATCAGCAATCCTTAGCAGGGACCAGTTTCGTGGTTCGTGATAAAGTTCTAAAGTAAATTTTTTTAATTCACTTAAAATACAAAAATGATAATTATACTCATATAAGAGCTTCAGGTTGTATTATATATGAATACGTTTTAGTAAATGATCAAATTAATCCTTTCTAACGTATTTGAACCTTTAGGAGATTGTTAAAACCTATTATAATTTAAAATATCAGCATAAGTCTGCTACTTCAAGATATTTCCTTCTGTGGTCACAGACAAACAAACACAAATAAACAATCTAACAACAAAGATTCAGTAATTAATATTCTGCAACATGAAACACGACAAACCTTGGTAATTTATTAATACTATATACATACATTATTTGCAATTATTATGTTTAATATTTTAAATAAACGTTATAAGGCCGTAGCTTTATGAAAACTGCTACAAATATATAATTTTAATTAGATTTTAACATATATGTTTGACTAGATGACAGCAATGTAAAAATATATAATTTCGAGTTTGTAAATACACGTATGTATTATTAACATTAAATACAAATTCACAGACTGTCACATTAAAACTATATTTTCTAAAGAAAGCGGTCAAAATAAAACAACTTGGATGGTTCATATAACAAACAAAGAAACTTTCTAACTTACTGTGCTGACATCTATTTTGTGTTTTTATAAAGTTTTTATTTTCTGTATATCATAATCCAAGAATTTGTTTGTAAAATAAGATCGGAAAAGTTACTTACGTTACTGAGAACAACCAGGTCCTGTGTTTTCTTATAATGAATTCGAATCACTGTTTGAGATCATCAATTAGCGTTGAGTAGAATCCTGACGGAAAAAATAATTAGTTTAACATCATAATAATAATGTTTTAGTAGCTCTTATTGCGATCTTTGAGGGGGAATACATGGCTATGTTATAGGAATGACCATTTGATACTGAACAAGTTGGGTTTCTGTTGGATTGTCAGTGAATACGTAAGCTTTCACGTACCACGAACATCAGAAACCTGAACCAATAAAAGTTGAAACTCACCTTGTATAGCGGAAATATACAACGCTGTATCATATCCTATAAAATGCTTTAATCCAAATCGATCAGAATATGTAGCGTACCTGTAACATTTACAGCTATTAATCAATGGCTTATTCATACACGCTCACGACAAACTTAGATCGATGTTTTCAACATGCCACTTTTTATTTGTTTGCAAATTGATTTATGCGTAATTTTCATCTAATTTTACCGAGTAAACATTGCTGTCGGAGAATATTTTCTCTTTTCTGTTTATTTCGAAAATAACACATAATTCAGTACGTCTAGCATCGCAAAACAACAAAATAAAGCTATTAGTTTAGATACAATCAATGCGATAACGCTGTTATAATCTTCACAATAATACTTATAAAATGCACGACACCATCATTACAACTTCTCTGTTAGTATTTTGTACTTTCAACGCTTTTAGTTTATTCAGATGAAGTCAAAAAGTTAAATTATTCTTGTAGGCGTGTATGGCTTCTTCAGTAAGCCTTGATCAAATATATTACCAATGTTTAACTAAACCTTTGATACAAGTAACGGTATAGGTCTGTGTAGAGAATTTAACAGTATTGATCGATACGTATAAAATTTTACGGTGGAAAAATCGAGATGTAAAAAATTTAACTGCATATAAGAAAGAATGAAGAGATATATAGAAGTCAGAAGCTAAATATAAATGGCCTAATATCCGTATATACTTAAAAGACTGACTTTGAAAAACAATACTTTTCCTCTTTCCTGGCTTAAGCGCAACCTATCTGTTTTTTGTCAACATTTCAATCAAGTCTTTTGCTTTAAGAGTAATGCACTATTTTCAGTTTACCCTTTTACTCATGCTTATTCACCCGAAACAAAATTAAAAAAATTTACAATTTCTCTTTCTGTTTCATAACTTTGTATCTTTGTATTTGTTTTATGTAAAACATTATGTAAAGATCACGTCATCTGTTACATGAATTTTTATTTATTTTAGTCTAAACTGTCGATAAGCAAAATTAAGTTTATTTAGTAAAAAAAAAAAGTTCGCTATGTCGCAGTTACGCCTGAAAGCTTCCGCTGGTACAGCGCTATGTCTACGGATTCACATCTCTAAAATCAGGGGTTTGATTCCCCTCGGTGGGCTCAGCAGATAGCCCAAAGTGGTTTTGCTATAAGAAAACACACACTCCTGAAAGTGTGTTTCTCAAAGATAGTATAAGAAATAAATAATATCTTATAAACTTCTGAAACGTCTCATTTTCTTAACATGTGGTCCATAGTTTGATTATGTATTCGTCTTAAACAAGCATTTTTAATCTATGTATAAAATAATATATTATACAATTTGTTCTCGTACTTTAATATATTGACAGCGACACTGAACACACGAATCCAATGTACTGAGCTAAATACCTTTTAAACTGTCTTGTATTTTAAAGTCTATCTGATGTAGGCCCGACATGTCCAAGCGTGTTAAGACGTGCGACTCGTAATCCGAAGGTCGCGGGTTCGCATTCCCATCACGCCAAATATGCTCGCCATTTCAGCCGTGGGGTCGTTATAATGTGACAGTCAATCCCACTATTCTTTGGTAAAAGAGTAGCCCAAGGATTGGCGGTGGGTGGTGATGACTAGCTACCTGCCTTCTAGTCTTACACTGCTAAATTAGGGACGGCTAGCACAGATAGCCCTCGAGTAGCTTTGTGCGAAATTCAAAAACAAACAAACTATCTGATGTGTCACACTTTTTTTTTCCTTTGGTACCAATGCTGTAATCTCTAAATTGGCAACCTGCCTAGAAAATACCAGTTAATGTAACGTGGTTTTGAGACATTTCAGTGAACGTTATAACAGAAATTAAATGATTCACCTCTTCTATTCGAACAATCATCTGAAATCCCTGACCGTGGTTTATCGCCCACAGTGAATTATACTGAGTACATAAAATGATAAAATAGTTTACGTTTAATTTTAATATCTTAATAAATTGTTTTCTCATCATTTTTATTATTTCTGTGTTCATGGATGTTTTCGTTTTTAGTGGATTATAACGTACTTGAAACGGCCTATCTTACTACTTTTACCACTTTGAGTTGTCGTTTTATTAACGTGCTGTACTAAATATATATTGATATAGTTTATTTTTGTGCGGATGTTCTCAGGAAACTTGTCGTGCAAAGATATCAGTGAGCTTGGCTAACGTTTAACATAAAAGTACGCATTGAAAAGTCTATACCATCTTTCCACTGAATAATACGATCCTGTTTTCCCGTGATATAACTATATACAGTATTGTGACATAGCATGAGTCGATACCAGTACACAGTTCAAATATCTACAGCTACAAATACTATAAGTGTCATAAAAATTTGAAAGTAATTAAACACAAATACTTAAGTAAATTTATGTATTTTTATTTTATTTTCCGTTCCATCGAATTTGACCTCGTACCTCTTCAAGGTACAAAATAATTTGATATTGACAAGTTCTTCAAAAGACAGAAGCTGTTCCAGGTAAAATGAGAAATAGTTCTTGGTATCGTTTTCCATTGACAACTGTATCTAATGCTGTTTATTTACAGTTACGACAGAAAGTATTCGCAGGGTACTAACATTTTCTGTCGTAACTGTACAAACCAATCTGGCTAAAATGACTGTAGTGCTGTAGTGTCATTATAAATAGTTCTTTTTTTCAGAAATGCCTAACAAAAATAATAATTGCCAGATGAAAACTTGACATTTGTTATAAAACCACAAAAAACTTCAATAAGAGTAACAGTATTAGGCTTAGCAGGTAACGACTAATCCATTCAAGTAATAATTATTAATATTAACAGGTCCGTACAATATTTGACATTTTCGCTATGTGAAATGCTCATTTTCTCTCTTTCGTTGTTCAATTTCTTGTCATGACATTTTCTTGTTCTGAACACTTTTATTTAACTTCGCTGTATTTCCATCTTTAACAATCCACGCACATATACTGCGCACAAACTCACGCAACGTATTTTCACAGATAGTCTTCTCGATCGTAACAGTTACTATATTTGTTTTTGTTATTCGACATAGCCGTATAAAGTCACGAATAGCAATAAATAACAACCTCGAAACTAAATTTTCTTTTTTTCAGAATGAATACTTGTGACGACTGCATCTTTCTTCCATTGGGCTTAGCTATTATCTAGTTTCATTGGAATAAAATGGTTACTTTTTTTCACTATGGTGTTTCAAAACAGTGTATTCATATCACTTCTGACCTTTCACTTCGTTGATGCCTGGCATTTCATCTATATTCATAAATAAATATAAAAAATATTGGAATACCTGATCTGTTTGAAGGAGATAATACTGCAAACCGTTTATGTATTCTCTTACTTGTATATGTATCAACACAAAATACATAAATATAATTTTCTTTGTCCAGTAGCTTACCAACTATGACATTAACGCTAATTGTTACATTATATAAAATATTGAACTAGTTTCTGGGAACTGAGAACACGTATATCGCAAATGAGAAAAATTCTAAATAGGTAAACTTGAGTGTGCAATGAATATTTAAATGATAAATATTTTGTGCAAATCTAGATAACTGGTGATAGATAAGTCAATTAGAAAACGTCAAGTTTGAATGAAGGCAAATAGCATCAAATTATGCTCTGTTCAAGTCACTTCATAATCAGAGTAAACTTCTTTGAATAGTTTGTTTGTTTGTTTTTAATTTCGCACAAACCTACACGAGGGTTATCTGCGCTAGTCGTCCCTAATTTAGCAGTTTGAGACTAGAGGGAAGGCTGCTAGTCATCACAACTCACCGCCAACTCTTAAGCCACACTTTTACCAACGAATAGTGGGATTGACCGTCATGTTATAACGCACGCACGGCTGATAGGGCGAACATGTTTGGTATGACGAGGATTCGAACCCACAACCTTCAAATTACGAGTCGAACACCTTAATTACCTGGCTATGTATTTTGAATAGTATTATAAGAATAAAAACGAGCATGTATTTAATTCTATTGTATCAGAATATAACTTATAAAATTACCCGAACTGTAAAAAATAGCATTAAAACAGTTTTATCACAAGAACACATTAACTCTACTCCGGACAGGTTACAGTTATTACAAATTGATAAAAAAAAAAAAAAGTCCGAAATACCCTTGTTACAATAATATCCAACTAGTATTCGACTGAAAAATTAGTTATATACGCAAAATACATTCTGAGAAATAATTACTAAAAACAAAAATGTACAAAAACATTTAAATTTCACGCACAGAATAAGCAGTGAAAACTGTGTTAGCGAACAATACTGAGATACTCTCAAAACATATCGTTTTCAAATCAAACAAAATACGCTTTACGACTTTATTCAGTCTTTTGTTTCTGATGCCGGTATTTTGAACTGATGTTTTATAGAAAAACGATAAACAATAAATTTATTGTAAAAACGCAAGTCGTTAACATTTAACTTAATAGCGTTTCTTATCCAGTTAAATAAAACCTAATTTTGTATAACTATTGTCACTGTGTTTTATTTGTTTAATTTCTTGTACCATAGGGAAATGATTTTTTGTGCAGTCCACAACGATTAAATAACCGGGTTCTTAATCCTATCATCAAATAAAGGGAAGACTGAAACAAAACATTGCTCATAAAGAGAACCAGTTAAACAATAATCAGGTTATAATTTTGTTATAAACTAATAACTAACTCTTGAACATTCACTGTGATGAGTTGGAAAAAGAAAATAGATCACCTAGGGAACCTAATAAAAATTTTTTCTTGCTTTCAATTAACTTACAGGGATATAACCAGATCCTTAATACACGAGACTACAGCCCTATGTGTCTATAAATCTACACTGAAAGACTTGGCAATGGACGACAGAAAATTATTCTTTTCTCTTATATTCGCCGTTTCGTTGACCTTTCAATGAAAACATAGGATAATTTCTTTTATTCTGAGCTTACAATCGTTGATTTTCGACAGATATCAAAACAAAAGCTACGATACCAAAATATCGTTCATAAAGTGAGTGCTGGTCTATATATTTTAGCTGGAAGCCTAAATCCAAAATATAACATACTAAAGTTGATCGTAGTTTAAAAGAACAATATTCCAGGTACTGTACTACAAACAATGATATATGTTGATTACGACACGTTAACAGTGGTAAGACGTGTTTTTTTAATGATATTTTTATCCTATCCAATTTTAACTGTTTTACGAGTTTTTAAAATTATATGTGCTAGTTGTTCATTAAACCTGTTTAAGTTTGTTTTGCTTGTGTAGCATTTGCTGTTGCAAATACAACACTGAATAACGAAACAAATGAAAAACAAACAGGCAACTAAAACTTTCGAAATAATATTTTTCTTACGTTTTAGTACGTTTACAATATCTAAGATTGGATGCATGTACAATCAAATTTAGGAAAGCTAGAATGTTAGGGGAATAATCACAATTCCTTGAAGGTATGGCTTCAACGTCTTAGCTTACATATTGAATTTACTACACGTTACTTGTCTTCATAGGATAAAGCACAGAACTTCCTCTGACTACTCTTAGCTCATGTCTACAATATTATGCAATTGGGAGTTACCATTACATGTCATTATAATTACACTTTACTTCTTAGAATATACACAAAATTAACTAAAGTTATATACGTACGGACATCCATTTTATTTACAATACACGCCAGTGAGCTTGTTTAGACACATGGTGCTATAAATTATCAGCATTATAGAGGAAGACAAAGTTTTGTCATATTAATGACACAAGCGAAGCTGTGATAAATGAGCAGGAAGCAAAGTAGGCTGTGGGCATTACAACATCACGTGATTTCATCTGTTTTTTAAAAAATGTTAATGTATTTCATTCGTTTGTTGCAACAGAATCTAGAACGCTGACATGTATTTAACACACATTAGTACAGTTGAGAAATCTGGACACTGTACAATAAATTAGAGCACACGTATTTCATTTTAGAGAGAATACGAACCGAAATAGGGAGTCCACCACTTGGAAGAAGGAACTAGCGTCAGTGAAAACACATTTATTTTCTCGACATCTGTTCTCACTAATGCATGTGGCTTTTCCAATGTTCGTAGCTAACAACTGGCAATGGTACCCATCGACAATTTATGATGTTCGGTGTCAACAATCAATCAATAAAACATTTTTTTCTGTCCGATCTAACCTCAATGCTACTTCTGCTAACATAGGTTTGATTCACGTACTAGAAAGTTATAACTACTGTAGTTAATGTCTAACACAAATATGTGACCTTTTTATTAAAGAAACAAAAATACACAGATATAATACCTTCACTAAATCCTATCAATATAATCCACTGTTGTTGTTTTGCAAGTAAGTGTCTTCATGTAAAGTAACATAGATTGCAATCGCGCAAGGATTTGTAATTGTATCTTCCAAAACAAACTTTAGATCAAAAACAGATCGGTTGTAATTTTAGTATCACGGAATGACCAATCATTCTCATTAGACGGTCTGTTTGAGTATAGTGATAAATGGCAAGTAATTGACTAATATATCAAAAACATAATTCAATCTATAAAAACGTTATATTACTACACTTATGGTTACACGTACTCAAGTTTTTTAAGCAAATTGAAGCTGTTCTGGCTATTATAATAGAAGAGTAATACGTTGTGGTTACATCTGTGTAAAAATCTCATTGTTTTTTATGTTGGAGCCCAATATTTTACTTTAAGATGATTCATATAAGAAACTTTTGAGCTTTAACGTGATTGAAATAAATATTAATTAAACAAATGTTAACTAATTATAAAATAACCAAATTTTATAAAACAAATGCCCCCAATGGTACAGCAGTAATTTTGAGGGTTTATAATGGTAGTTTCAAACTTTATAATAGGCATAATAAACTTTATAATAGGCATCATAAACTTTATAATAGGCATAATGCAGATAATCTGTTGTGCAAACTTACCGCTTAAAACACGCAACAGTTAAGAAAAGTTTGCCGCGCGAAATTTATTTATTTAATTTGTTTTTTGCGAATTCTCGATATTAATATTAACAAGCCCTCTAGTGGCACAGCGGAATGTCTGCGGACTTACACCGCTAGAAACCGGGTTTTGATATATGTGGTGGACAGAGCACAGATAGTCCATTGTTTAGCTTTGTACTTAACGTAAAACAAACAGACATTATTGAGAAATCTTTATTGATAAAGAATCTGGTAATTAATTAATTATTACTATAAATCGTTATTTAGAAAGGTTCGAAGAACAACATTGCTATAACATAAATACTTTTGCAATATAAATTATTATGAAATAAATATCTAGTAGGTATCAATGAAAATGGTTTATTTAACCCTTCTTTACAAACATGTATATAATAGTCCGGCTATAAATATAAAACAAATACAACAAAGTATCGATTAGAAGGTTTTAAAAATTTAAAAATAACTAAATAATTTAAACAAACAGAACAAGAATTCCTGTGACAATAAAGTCGTTCGTGTAGATTCTTCTCATATCGTAAAAAGCTCGTCAGACTATGATCTTGAACTATTGCTGAGACAGCAGTAAATTTTCGAATTTTACAATACTCAAATTAAGGTTCGATTCCTCCCGGTGGACACAGCAGATACGCCATGTGGCTTTGCTAAAAGAAAAAACAGAAACACGAACTATGGTTCTTTATTGTAAAATGATCTTTCTCAAGCAACTCTTTATCTCCTGTTTGTTTGTTTTTTTTTAATTTCGCACAAAGCTACTCGAGGGATATCTGTGCTAGCCGTCCGTAATTTAGTAGTTTAAGACTAGAGGGAAGGCAGCTAGTCATCATCTTTTACCAACGAATACTGAGATTGATCGTCACAACATAACGCCTCTACGGCTGAAAGGTCAAACATGTTTGGCGCGACGGGGATGCGAACCCGTGACCCTCAGATTACGAGTCGCACGCCTTAACACGCTTGGCCATGCCAGGCCGTTATCTCGTGTAATTGTTAATCGAAAACAAGTCATCACGAAGTAAGAACAAAATATTTTACCAGAACACGTGACTAAGAGATTAATGTTAACCACACACATGAAACACTTCTTTTTCACACGGGCCCGGCATGGCCAAGCGTGTTGAGGCGTTCTACTCGTAATCCGAAGGTCGCGGGTTCAAATCCCGGTCGCACCAAACATGCTCGCCCTTTCAGCCGTGGATGCGTTATAATGTGACGGTCAATCCCACTATTCGTTGGTAAAAGAGTAGCTCAAGAGTTGGCGGTGGGTGGTGATGACTAGCTGCCTTCCCTCTAGTCTTACACTGCTAAATTAGGGACGGCTAGCGCAGATAGCCCTCGAGTAGCTTTGCGCGAAATTAAAAAAAAACAAGTAAACAAACAAACTTTTCCACATGTACTCATTCACGTCACGACAAAGAAATATGTCGTCCATCGATATCCATATTACCACACAAAAAAATATTCGTATCAAAAGCCTGCAGCGACCTCGTAGTCAGTGTAATTTATTAGTTTAATGACTTCAAACAGGATTTATTATTATGTATATCAGAAAAAAGGTATCGGAGAGAAATTTTAAGAATAATTTCATCGATTATATTTTACATCAAGAAAAAGGGGGCGTTACTATAGAAACAAATATTCATAATAAATCTCTGTAACATCAGCGTCATTAAGAAAATCAATCAATTACGTTTTCAAATAAATATGAAACAAAATTATGACCCTTCCCCATTTTCCTACACAGTCATCGATACGCTTTTAGATATTCCCTAAACGTAAGAACAGGATGCTTAAGTTGAGCTATTTTGATATAAATAGGCGTATAATTTCAAGACGTAAACAATGACGCAAGTTTACTGTATCTCATGACGAGTTCATTTGGCTTTGTTTCTTTCTTATAAAAGCTTGTTATCTCGCAGGCTGTAAGTTTCAAAACTGCATTTAGGTTGCAAACTTTGTGTTACTCTGCATCCAGAATTCATTAAGAAATTTTGAATCTCTAAATGAACTGAAAGTGAATATAAGCAGCCATAATTTCTTCTTACAAGTAATAAAAGAGCAAATACACGTTTTAGTTTACTAGAGAGAGAGACTACAAAAAATCTAGAAATAAATTAACAAACCATTGTGCTACAACGAGAAAAACTATTCAGGTTTGTTTTTTTTTCAAAGTTTCTTTTAGTCAAACACTGTTTTTCGTTATACTTTTATTGCATTCCCCATATTGACTTAGCAGTTAGTATGAACTTATAACGTCAAATGACTGCACAATAGGTCATCTGTTCTCTACCCACCAATGATATCAAAACCAAACATTTGACGTTATAATTTTATTGCATTCTCCATATTGACTTAGCAGTTAGTATGAACTTATAACGTCAGATGTTAGGTTTTGATATCATTGGTGGGTAGAAAACAGATGACTTATTGTGCAGTCTTGCGCTTAGCGACGAAACACAGAAACATAACTTTATGATAAATTTGTAACTTTCAGCATTTCAGATAGAATGTCAACTTTATTTCAGAAGCAATGTCGTAAAGGAAATAATTACTAAACTTGAAAGTTCCCCAGTGGGTTAGCGATAAAATTACTGACTTATAATACTTAACTTCATGACTTGATATCATGTGGTGGATAAAGTACACAGAGCTTATGGTGTCACTTTGCACTGAAATAAACCAACGTAAATATTTTTAGTGGAGCTACAATGTAAAGAATGGTTAATAATGCGTGTGTCCCAACTATATAGGAAACCTAGGAATGGGTTAAAACGTGGATTTAAATAATATTCCTTTAAAAGGCTGAGCGACAGTTTTTATGGATTATCTGGAGATAACGAACTGCATAAGAATATAAACCAGATGCACTTCTGTCTTGCTACAGGCAATGAAAGTATTACACTTTCAACATCCGATTTTATCGGCCACTGGTGACAGTTTTTATTGCTGGTAAGGTTTTTTTGTTTGTTTTTTAAATTTTGCGTAAAGCCACTCGAGAGCTATCTGCGGTAACCGTCCCTAATTTAGCAGTGCAAGACTAGAGGGAAGGCAGCTAGTCGTCACCACCCAATGCCAACTCTTGGGCTATTCTTTTTCCAATGAATAATGGATTTGATCGTAACATTATAATGCCCCGGCTGAAAGGACGAACAAGTTTGATGCAACGGGGATTCGAACCCGCAACCCTCAGATTACGAGTGGAACGCCTTAACCCACCTTGCCATGCTGGGCTAATGATTATAAGGATATTAAATAAGTAAATCTTTCTTAATAAATGGGACTAATGGATAGTAACATCAATTAGGTGGTTAAATTAGGTCTGACAAATTGATATATTTTTGAACTGTCTAATAGAAGATGTGCTGCTTAAACCCGGTGTTAAGAGAAAAAAAAAAGGTTTCAAAGACTGCTCAACAGGATATAAACCAAACGGCTTGAAAAATCATAACTAGAGAAATAAATTATTAACTACAACATTGATTATGTTACTAAAACATGTCAAAAACCGATGATTCAGCTACAACACTGATTATGTTACTAGAACATGTCAACAACCGATGATTCAGCTACAACACTGATTATGTTACTCAAACGTATCAACAACCGATGATTCAGCTACAACACTGATTATGTTAGTAGAACATGTCAACAACCGATGATTCAGCTACAACACTGATTATGTTAGTAGAACATGTCAACAACCGATGATTCAGCTACAACACTGATTATGTTACTCAAACGTATCAACAACCGATGATTCAGCTACAACACTGATTATGTTACTAGAACATGTCACCAACCAATGATTCAGCTACAACACTGATTATGTTACTCAAACGTATCAACAACCGATGATTCAGCTACAACACTGATTATGTTACTAGAACATGTCACCAACCAATGATTCAGCTACAACACTGATTATGTTACTCAAACGTATCAACAACCGATGATTCAGCTACAACACTGATTATGTTACTAGAACATGTCAACAACCGATGATTCAGCTACAACACTGATTATGTTACTCAAACGTATCAACAACCGATGATTCAGCTACAACACTGATTATGTTACTCAAACGTATCAACAACCGATGATTCAGCTACAACACTGATTATGTTACTAGAACATATCAACAACCGATGATTCAGCTACAACACTGATTATGTTACTAGAACATATCAACAACCGATGATTCAGCTACAACACTGATTATGTTACTAGAACATATCAACAACCGATGATTCAGCTACAACACTGATTATGTTACAAGAACATGTCCACAACCGTAGATTCAGATTCATAAAATAGATACAATATAGCTTTAAACGTGGTTCGTTTTTCTTTTTTTTTTTTTTTTTACATAATCCTTTAATTTACGAAACGTCCTATAGCAGTTCAAATGGCATTTAGACAGAGCTAAAGGATCAACAAGGAAGATTCTGGATGGGTTTTTCTTAACAACGTTAAGACTAAAACGTTATTATTCTGAAAGAATTATATCCATTCCATTTATATAATTCTGATCACGTACTTGGAGCAATATTACGAAAACTGACTTGGTACGACAGGGAATTCATGGCTTTCTTCGCTATTATCAACGGACTAAATCTAATTCAGCTTGAAACAGTCAATACGTAATACTACGAAAGGCTCTATTCCAATTTCTTTATACTAATCTTGAACGTCTAGTACCAAATGCTAAAAGAAAAACATTTAAAAAAAAGATTTTAAAAATTTTAAACCAGAAAACCGGAAAGGTTTGAATAAAAATCAAATAGCAATTGTTAGTCTCACGAACTGAAGTGACAGAAACAGTTGTTTACTTTTTTACACACAAAATGCATAGCTTAGACTGTTGATTCAAGCATTAAACTTTCCATATGCGAGTCATGGGATCGAACCCTATCGCAGAACGTGCTCGCTTGTTCAGTCAAAATAACATTATAATTAGACTGTCGATCCCACACTCTGTTGTTTAAGAGCAACCCATGAGTTGACAGTATGTGATATGGACTAGGTACCTTACTTCAAAATTAGGATCGACTAGACCTCAAGCTGCTCTACACGGAGTTTCAGTCAACAAACAGAAACTACTATCAAGGCAGATAATAATGATACTCAATTCAATGTGCAAAAACAAAAGTTGTTATGAAAGACGAAAGCACTCGACAACTCTAATTTGTATATTTCTACTTTTTAGTATCAGTATGTATTTTAGTACATTGCGAACATTTTCCTCACGCTTACATTGTTTGAAATAGTTTGAGCTCTTCGTATTTAAAGAAGTAAAACAGAGAGAAAATATATTCTCTTGATATCAATATTAGGTGATAAGTCTTGACATTTTCTCGTGTAGAGTACGTTAGTCCTCAATATTAGGTGATAAGTCTTAACATTTTCTCGTGTAGAGTACGTTAGTCCTCAATATTAGGTGATAAGTCTTAACATTTTCTCGTGTAGAGTACGTTAGTCCTCAATATTAGGTAATAAGTCTTAACATTTTCTCGTGTAGAGTACGTTAGTCCTCAATATTAGGTGATAAGTCTTGACATTTTCTCGTGTAGAGTACGTTAGTCCTCAATATTAGGTAATAAGTCTTAACATTTTCTCGTGTAGAGTACGTTAGTCCTCAATATTAGGTGATAAGTCTTAACATTTTCTCGTGTAGAGTACGTTAGTCCAAACTGATAAAATTTTTAAACTTTTTTTTTTCCAATTTACAGTCTTTGTTTTTGAAGCTTTCCTAAAAGAACCTATCAACAATAAGTAATAGAAACAGATTATAATTGAAAAATATGACATTTGTCAGTGTAGTCAGCTAGCTCAGGTTACTACTTGGATGTAGCCTGTCCAGTAAGTAAATAAACAAAGTGCATATTTCTGGGAGCTTAATATTAATATAAATGGATATAAGGAATACGTTACAGATAAAACGTTTCCATTGTTTTAAAATTCTAGGTCTTTGCTTCGTATTATGACCAGGATCATTACTATTACAACCACTTCATATCTTACGTGATGACGAGAAACCCACTTGAAGTCAAAATGTATTCTCCAGACTGCTGGTATGGGTATTAGCACCTTAATTAAAATAAAGTACAGAACAATGTTTCGACCTTCAGGTCAACCTGAGATTACATTTTTATTTTATGTCTTAGTTCTCCAATAGATGGCAATACATCAGCTGAATGTGTGTATCAGAGAAAATTAATATAAACGTGTCTATAGGAATTGTGTAACAAAGAAAATTACGAACAAAGTTCCCAAGTTGTTGGATGAAAGAAAATTATTGAATGCCAGAGACGGTTCAGTTACGTGTGGGTTGGAACAGTATTAGACACAAAGACAAAAACTGAAAAGGTATGCATATTAGTACCACTTGTGAAATGAAATAACTTCGCCGAGTAGGGTTATACACAAAAATTGACTACGAATTGTTACTATTACACTATACACATTGAATAGAGATCACGTACGATCACGATAGGCTAGGATCAAATGAGGAAGACGTGACTAATGATAAACCATATTTGTAATATAAGGTTTTTAACTGTATAACTTCATATTTTCGACTTGTTCTTTTCAAATAAAACGGGAATAGCGATAACTGAATTTCCCTCACTTTAATTAGAATGATTTACTAAAGGACACATTAACAGCTTCCATTCATTTATTGAAAGTTTTATAAATTTAACGTTAAGAATATTTACAGTACGCTACTGATGCAATGCTGCCCTCTATCGTATTCGTATTCCAACAGGCCCAACGCTTTGTTTGCTTGTTTTGAATTAAGCACAAAGCTACACAATGGGCTATCTGTGCTCTGTCCACCAAGGCATCGAAACCCGGTTTTCAGTGTTTAAGTCCGCAGACATACCACTGTGCCACTAGAGGGCTAGGCCCAACACTGTCATCTGATTTGAACTGTTAACTTTCGGAAAATGTTTTAAAACTAGTTTTAAACATCTTTGGAAAAATGTTTTATTCAGGCGATTTTCCTATCGTCGTATCTTCTGTAGTAAATGAATACAGTCAAGCCTGATAACATTATTTTGGAATCTCGCAAGGTCCGAGTCATGCCTCTCGGTAACAACCTGTACAAGTTCCTCGTCTAAAGCTGTTTTCAACTGATCTGCTAGGTTATAAAAATTTGCTTAGTTGGGATTGTTCAGATCAAAGTAGGACGACTTAGAAACGACGAAATGTAGCTTGTATGCTGCGAAAAAAAAACAGATTTTGTTTTTTTAACTTAAGGGCTCCATCATTCACTGGAATAGTATAACATTACAGTTTCGTACGTGTATCATTTCGCGGGAAGAGAAGCAATCAACGCATTTGCACATTTTGTAGAAAATAACATCATTATTTTTAAGACGGAACATAAATACACTTAGTGATGTGAAACAGAGAAGTGCGTGTTATATTAAACATCTATATATGTAATTTCTACAAAAAGACAGGTTTTATGGACATCATGAACAATTTATTAGATCAACAAGTAAAGTTAGTAGACACCTATAGAAAGATATACAGTTCATACAAAACATACATAACAATAAAATATAACATCAAATTATTATAAATAGTGTCTGCAACCTTCTGTCAATTCATATTAATTATTCAGTACACGTTTGGTTCTCGTATTCTACTAATCACCGCAATGGGATATGACATGATGTCAAAAAGGTTGTTGATGTAATGCACCATGATTTCATCGCAACTTGTCACTAGAAGGCGCTGCAACTCAGCTAGAGTAGAAGGTTTAGAAATGCGATTAACATTTTATCAGCTCAGTTCTGTTCAAAGTTCTCAATGAGATGACAGTCTGGAGACTTTGCTGACCATAACAAGCTTGTAAAGTCCGTCTAGTCTAAATAAACCTTTGCAATACGCATGCTGTAGGCAACGAATTGCCATCCTGGAATACAAGGTTATTTCTAAACCCTATCTTGGCATAAGGCTCTATTGTTTCTATGTGATGCCTCTAGGACATTTTCCAGGCGGTTAAGAAGTGCAGTTTTTCCACCATGTTGAATAGTTGCCCAAACCCCCTTGGTGTTCTATGTGGAAAAGATAGTCTTTCCTCATCAGCTCTCCAGCAAAATAACAAATACAAATTCTACCATTAGCTTTAATTAGCTGGAAACAGGACTTGTAAAAAATATGACTTGTTACCAAAGTTCTAAATGTAAGTTGGCATGCTGTTTTGTCCTAATAAATGGGGTGACATCAGTAAACTCTGGCTAACATCAGTTTAGACATAACTTTTCTTGCAAAATAAAGTTGTTTAGTCATTTTTCTACTCATTGTTTTTCTGGATATTCTGGAATAAAATGTCTTTCAGATTGAATAGGTTAACTTGATCAAAACATGGTAATCTCAATCAGTAGTTATACTACGTCTACCGGTAGGCTTTTCTGGAAAACGTTTCCTGTGTCTGATGAAATATCAAGGTTTTCGATACAGCATAGTGAGAGTACCTGCTATTCTTGCAATGTTAATTTGTGACGGATTTACTATTATATATTTATTTCAATATCAATATTTGTTTCAGTTAAATATAAATTTAAAAATGCATGTAACTTATACTGTTAAATCTTTATCGCGAAATTCCCGCCTATTCACTGAATTTGTAGAAGATTCTCGAGCATAAGAATCAACAATATATGTTTCACGAAAACTCTAGCGCGTGATCAGTATTGTTGGGCCAGCTGAAATTTGTAGACATTAATCTAATAAATTGTGCCTGTATCAACTCGAAATTAATTTGCTCATCGTGATCCCTTGATAAGATATCAAGGAAATTCTAGATCTCATAGAAGATTCAGTTTTGTATGCAAGTTTGAAAAACGTTTGTATATAAATTATTATTTGTAATAACCGTTATTATAAAGTACGTTACTGTTTGTATATTAAAATACATTTGTATTAAGACAGAAAACTGTGTGTATCAATCTTGTTGACAAATATCATAAATTTTATATTTATCGACACTTAATTAACTTCTAAAATATAAATTACACTTTAACTCCATTTAGGTTATTTTAAATCGTAATACGTAACATGATAAATTTGAGATTCATCCGAAATAAATCATAATACAGCCCAACAATTTGATGTCCAATAACTTCTAGCACGTTACGAGGCACGACTCCACATCAAGTACAGATAAGTTGTCTGAATTAAGTGTCGATCTGTTTTAAAAGCAATTATGTGAAAAGCACACACTTTTACACAAACACCAGTAAAGGGAGATGGGTGATGTCGTCAAAAATGACGAGTCATAATTCCAATTACCATGAGTTGTCATCGAAGATAACTAGGTAATAGTTCCATGGTTTGCCACCAGGGGCAGATTCATTAAGGAGTTGTTAGGCCACCATGACAAGTAGCCTTGATGCTATTATGTAGAAATTATCGTTTAATACCAGAAAGATGACCCATCTCAATAATTAAGTAATAGTACAAAAGTAAAATATGACTCATACAAAACATGTCTCAACAAAAGTTTATTGATTAAATCGTCTTGAAAAGGATGATTAATTATGATTCATTAATTAATTAAGTGTCATAAAAATTGGACTATTAAGACTGATTACATTTATAATTAATCATTCTGAGAAGAATGCTTAACGTTACCTAACCAAATTGTCATAAAATGGACAAGTAAGAGTGATGCAATTATAATTAATTCGCCCTAAAACTGACAATACAATAATTAAAACATACTGTACAAAGGTTTACAATAGTAATTCATTAATATAACTTTTATTATGTAATAATTAACACTTTTATTAGTTTGTAACAAAATATGAGACAGGTGTTACACAAGATTTTCACATGTTAAAACCATTATTTAATAACTGTCCGTGCGATTGCACATAAGTCATCAAGTCATCAACGTGTGAATTTAATTATGTTTATATTCATTATCTATAATAAAAATAATAAATGAGTGACTTACTGTTTATCTGTCCTTTTTTTTATATAACCAGTTATCATCTTCGAAAGGACACATTTCTTGTAAAAGTATGGAATACATAACTTCTTTCAATGTTTTATACGACAATGTTTCACAAATCATACGTGACTAGTTATCGCCCTATATTACTATTTGAAATACAGTATCTGTCTAAGACACTATCACGAAATACACATACAAATCTCTACACATTGTTTCTATAGCAAGTTTCCAAATCTAACAATATGATGTCTGTTTAACATTACTTCACTTAAGAAAAAATAATTGTAACAACACTATATGTTGCTACCAAGCTTTAACAAACTAAATGTTCTAAACATGTGACTCTTTCAAGATCGCCTGATGAAGAATGATAAAAGGGTAAATCTGGTTTGATCATGTAATTTTTGCTGTATTTCAATGCAATGTAAGGTTCGAAGAGCTAAACATCAGTGACAAACTTTCAGAAAAACCTATGGTAATTATTTTGTAACACTACATAATTAATCCATAAACCAAGTTATTAAAGTTTTACTAACAATTCTGTTTTGTAACAACAAAATAGCAGTTACTACAATAAAAACTCTAATTAATATTCATTTTACAGATATTTAAAATTCAATAAATAAGGTTCTTTAAATATTGTTTAAATTATTTTTATTGTTCAGTGTACGATTGTAAAGCATAGTGATATTAATGAGAGCTCATTTGAATGTGGACTAGAACAATAATTATACATTTATATGCAAAAACGGCTCGTTTGGGTTGAGAAAATATTTTACATAGAAGAGCGAACAACGTTTCGACCTTCTTCGGTCATCTTCAGGTTCACAAAGAAAGAGGTAACTGACCGGAAGCTGACCACATGTTTGAAAGGGGTTGTGTAACTGTGTGTCGAAATGTAGAGGGCGGTATTAGATGTTTGAATCTATAATTTTATTTATTTTATTATATTAATATAGGTATAAAGGCGTTCCTTTATATTGTTTTATTTTGGGTTTAAGTTGTTGTATAAGTAAGGCTTCTTTAATTTTGCGTTTGTTTATGTTTACATAAAAATTAAAACAAATTTTTACTAACAATTCTGTTTTGTAACAACAAAATAGCAGTTACTACAATAAAAACTCTAATTAATATTCATTTTACAGATATTTAAATGTGCGTTTGTTTATGTTTACATAAAAATTAAAACAAATTTTGTTTACAAACAAAATTAAAGAAGCCTTACTTATACAACAACTTAAACCCAAAATAAACCAATATAAAGGAACGCCTTTATACCTATATTAATATAATAAAATAAATAAAATTATAGATTCAAACATCTAATACCGCCCTCTACATTTCGACACACAGTTACACAACCCCTTTCAAACATGTGGTCAGCTTCCGGTCAGTTACCTCTTTCTTTGTGAACCTGACGATGACCGAAGAAGGTCGAAACGTTGTTCGCTCTTCTATGTGAAATATTTTCTCAACCCAAACGAGCCGTTTTTGCATATAAATTTCTCAACAACTGGGTTTCTCGACATCACTGAATAATTATACATTGTCAATATTTGATGGGTCAGTGTATCAACCTTTTTATAATTCTGTTGCTACTTAGTAAAGCTAATCCACTTAGAATACAACGAAATGTGAATTGGACTTAAGCATGTTGCACTAATTATTGTAGTAAATGTAATACTTTGCAAACAGTGAATATATATTCAGATATAATGCTACATACAATTGTTCATTGACACCGAAGACAAATGTTACTCAGAAAATGCACCAGAAACAACATTTTTTTTAATATCTATACAAAACAAAAGACATGGAATTTCTATTTCAGTATTTTTAAGTTTCTTGCGACAGAAGATAGAACATACTTTTTCCTTCACATTTTATAAATCCAGTATGTTTACAATTATTACATTCATTAAACTGACTTTCAATCTAAATCTTATCTTTGTATCACGTAACACAATGTGTGTGCTTTGGGGGTGATCATTGTTTATATATAAAAAAGGGATGGGTAAGCAGTAAATCACCACTGGCTTCCCAGTGGCACAGCGGTATGTCCGTGGTCTAGCAACGTTAAAAATTGGGATATTTGATACCTTACGTGTGCAAAAGAAGTTTGTATATTTTACCTCGTCATGAAGAAACTGAGATTAAGACTCTTTTTAAAACGAAATTCTGGCTACACTGAATAACTTTCTGTAATATAGGTTCGGTTAATTAATAAGTTTATAACTGGGAGTGCCCAGTATGGAGAGAAAAGGGTGAAGGGTGTGCGTGTCTTTGTGTGTTTTATTTAATAATTTTATAACCTACTACGTCAACAGCTGCTGTTCTGTTACAGCAATACGCATAAGGAATTAAGTTCACAGCGTTCCAGTGAAAGATGTGACTTCAGTATAAAAACATAAACCTTAGTATCACTTTCTTACACAATACAGTCTCCGCCATATGTCCCCATTTGATCCACTTTAAACTGACCTCTCGCAAATTATCAAATTCTGCATTCTATCTCATCTGTCAGAAACAACTATTATATCAGAAACTTAGACTGAGACATAAACAAAACCGAATATTTACTGAGAAGCCCACCACCGAAATAATGTAACCACATTCGACTGCATTCACTTATTACAAAAGCTGATCTAACACATTGATAGAAAAGTCACCTGACTAGAACATGTTGAAACTTATTTTAAACAATGTCGCATACTAATTAATTCTAAAACATTTCCAGAAAAGCTAATAATTCCTAAAGAAAATGGTGACGCTGGATACATCGGAATAATTGTATAATAATAATATATGTAATTATGATTTCTACTTGTAGAGGGCAGCAACGCATCACCCACGCACTATAATTATTCTTATGTCCATCAGATAAGTAAAATGTTGATATCCAACGTTCAGCGATCTTTTCTTTAAGGCAAGTTAATCTGTTGTTTTTCTGTTAGAAGCTCAGTACGCTGATTTTCTTAAAATATCGATTATTATTAAGTTTCAATGAATAAATCCAAAATATAAACGTGCACAAAGGAAGCCACAAATTTGTTTTGAGCTTTCTTGTATGAATATCTTTAATTGCTATTAATGAAACTAGTTTTGTAAATTAGTAAATTAGAGTGAATAACGTTATTCATATACTAAGCACAGAGATAAGAATATCCAGTATTACAAGATTCATATTTCATTCTGTTATGAAGAATAACGTTCAAAATTACATTGAAAACCGAGTATTGAAATACGTTGGAAACAAGTATCTTAATTTCAGCAAAACTGAAATCTTAACTTGTGATTTAAAACCGTTCAAACTACAGTATTTGCTGTATACATGAACTGCACAAAGAATCTTCACACATTAATTAACAGAAAACAATGGTATTGTATTTTAACTAGAAAGTATTTTAAAATTCCCAAGAAATTTAAGTTCAACATGAAATTTAAAACCACCAGCCAATCATGAAAAACAAACATTGATAGCTTCTACAGTTATAATATTTAAAAGTTTAATGTTAGAAAATGATATTAACAATAATAGCCATTTCCACAGAAAAGCAGCAACAGTTATATTAAACAGTTGAAGTTCTGTTTGTAGTTAAACACGAAACTACACCATTTGCTGCTGTCCCACTACAGGTACTAAACGCTGTTTTTTTCAGCTTTATAAGTTCTTTGGCTTGTTTCGGCCCAGCATGGCCACATGGTTAAGGCACTCGACTCGTAATCTGAGGGTCGCGGGTTGCATTCCCGTCGCGCCAAACATGCTCGCCCTTTCAGCCATGGGGGCGTTATAATGTGACGATCAATCCCACTATTCGTTGGTAGAAGAGTAGCCCAAGAGTTGGCGGTGGGTGGTGATGACTAGCTGCCTTCCCTCTAGTCTTACACTGCTAAATTAGGGACGGCTAGTACAAATAGCCCTCGAGCCTTCAAATAGCCTTCAAAACAACCGACCAACCATTAGATTTGTCGCTTTGCCACTGGGCTTGATAGCTAAAACAGCTTTATACTATTAATCAATAAACTAAATATTCCTTAAAACACTGTTTCCAGCACTCGAAATAGAAAAGTTTAAACTTACAAAAACTAAGAGTAATGTCGCATTAATCAAAACCTGTTGAAAGTAAATCAATCTATTCGCGACAAAATATTGACCATAGACAAAGGAGTTATACCATGATATCAAACAGCTACTTTATTACATTACGATAAAGTAAAAGTTCGTGTTTTGTTGAAAGTGTGTGTCTGTGTTTTCTTATAGCAAAGCCACATCGGGCTATCTGCTGAGTCCACCGAGAGAAATCGAACCCCATATTATAGCGTTGCAAGTCTGTAGGCTTACCGCTGACCAATCGGGAGGCTGAAGTAAATAATGTGAAAAAGAAAAAAGAAAAATAGTAACAAACCCGCATATCACTACAAATAACTGTTAGAGATAAGCTATAGCTTTACTTGAGCACTTAGTTGCTAGTTTCGAGTGTTTCACTGCCTGTGAGACTCCAAATTTCTTTCAAAAGTGTTGCTAAAATGGAACTTAGAACTAACTAAAGAGCCAAACTTTTCACTTTTCTTTTGCACGTTAGCCTTAATATGTTGGAAGTTTCTCAGTGACTTTTGCAGACAAAAAACGTATTATAAGATTCTTGATAACAATGTATCATTAAACACTGTATTACTTAGCATGAGCTCCACAACTTTATTTTAGTGTAAACAATGTTATTATTACCTTTTGAAGTTTGGTGTTATTTTAAAAGTCTTAAGTACAGAGTGAAACAGGAATTACCAGCCGATAATAGATGAGCATTAGGTGACTGTGATGTGTAGAATACTCAATGCTTTGTACACTATACAACTGACGTCTTGAGAGAGCCAGCCCGCTTATTATATATGGAATTAACGAGTAAAGCGTGTTTGTTTTTGAATTTCGCACAAAGCAACTCGAGGGCTATTTGTGCTAGCCGTCCCTAATTTAGCAGTGTAAGACTAGAGGGAAGGCAGCTAGTCATCACCACCCACCGCCAACTCTTAGGCTACTCTTTTACCAACGAATAGTGGGATTGAGCGTAACATTATAACGCCCCCACGGCTGAAAGGGCGAGCATGTTTGGTGCGACCGGGATTCGAATCAGCGACCCTCGGATTACGAGTCGAACGCCTTAACACACTTGGCCATGCCGGGCCGAAATAATCACACTTTTAACTTTAGTAACTAAAGTTTCTTCAGTATCTTCTGTACAATTTTTGAGGATGGCGCACCTTTCTTATGTTTACTTATGCATGGAAACATGTTACGCCAATATAGTTGTATATTAACAAAGGAAACAATTTATAAGAATGATGGTCTTGAAGAACATACAACAGTTCAACAGAACGTTTGTCTGTTCTCTTCAAGTATACACCTGCAACTCAGCAAACAGAGTTTGTATGAATATATAAACTCTTAAAGTATATAAAAAAATAAGTAAGTGTTTAATGTTAAGAAACATTGTCACCCAGTGACTGGATTATAGTTTAGTAATTTAGAAGTAATACACTGGTGGCCAAAATCTTGAGGCCAATGAAGATAAAAAAAAATATGCATTTTGTGTTGTTCGACTCAACCATTTATTTGAGTAGAGCTTCGAAAGATGAAAATAAGAAAAGGGAAAATAAAAATAAAAAACATTTTAGCATTTAATAGGGTAAATGTGGACACTATGAAATTAGCCTAAATACTAGCTGGTCAAAGTTTAAGACCATACAAAAAAGAAGTCCTAAACAGGGTAACAAAAGATCTTAGTAGTGACTTGCGCGGCCGTCATTGCGAATAATTACAAACATTCGCTTTGGCATGATCGATATAAGCGTTTGCAGAAGGTTGGCTGGAATGTTATTCCAAGTGGTAAAGATGGCTTCACGAAGATCATGCGCTGTATGAAATTGACGTCCTTTTTATATAGGCTTCCCTTGCCATCCACCCTCAAACATTTTTAATGGAGTTCGCCGTGAAAAAGTCCTTTGTCCTGCGGGTATTGTGGATTGCAGCGTTGTCCTGCTGAAAGATCCAATCATTTCCACACAAGCGAGGGTCTTAAGTCAATAAGGATGCTCTCTACAATATGCCAATGTCGCCATCCGCTGTTTCACGCCCCTATATAACCTGAAGCTCCATTGTTCCATGGAAGGAGAAAGCTCCCCAGATCATGATGGAACCTTCTCCACTGAGTCGTGTAGAAAATGTCTACGGTGGGATATACTCATCGTGCCAGTAACGTTAAAAGCCATCTGGACCATCCAGGTCAATTTTTTCTCATCAGAGAACAAAACCTTCGTCCACTTTTCCACGTCATATGTTTGGTGCTTCTCAGCAAAGTTTAACCGAGTTGTTTCGTGATGTTGAAGGAGGCATGGCCTTTGAAGACATTTACGGTTTTTAAAGCCTTTCTCTCGTAGATGCCGTCTTATTGTTCTTGAACTGCATTCTGCGTCCGTAAGGGTCTTAATCTGATTCAACGATTAACTGGTGCTTGCCGGACAACCGGTCAATTCCTCCTGTTCAACGCCGGCTAAATTTTCTTGGGCTGACCACTTGAAATTCTCGTTCTGTATCCCTCAGGGTCTTTTAAGAAATTTGCAACAGCAGTTTTACTACGCCCAATCTCACCAGCGATGGTACGTTGAGAGATCTTGCTTTTGCAGCTCGACAATTCTGCCACGTTCAAACTGTGTCAACTTTTTAGCCTTTGTCATGTTTTTACCAAATGTAACACAGGATATGTTAGTGGGAGATGTTGACAACGTTAATTCTTGAACACAAATGATTAAATTTCCTTACGTGTTTACCGATTAACGCTTCGTTTCAGTATTGTCTTAAACTTTTGACCAGCTACTATTTAGGCTAATTTCATAGTGTTCATATTTGCCCTATTAAATGCTAAAAATTTTTTTTATTTTTATTTTCCCTTTTCTTATTTTCATCTTCCGAAGCTCTACTCAAATAAATTGTTGAGTCTAACAACGCAAAATGCATATTTATTCTTTATATTCATTGGCCTTAAGATTTTGGCAGCAGTGTATGTGATATCTACAAGGATTTTAATGATTCGTTACTACTTGAACAAATATCAAGTACCTACACCAATTACCTCCATATCAATACAAATATCAAGTACCTACACCAATTATCTCCATGTCAATACAAATATCAAGTACCTACACTAATTATCTCCATGTCAATACAAATATCAAGTACCTACACTAATTATCTCCATGTCAATACAAATATCAAGTACCTACACCAATTATCTCCATGTCAATACAAATATCAAGTACCTACACTAATTATCTCCATGTCAATACAAATATCAAGTACCTACACCAATTATCTCCATGTCAATACAAATATCAAGTACCTACACTAATTATCTCCATGTCAATACAAATATCAAGTACCTACACTAATTATCTCCATGTCAATACAAATATCAAGTACCTACACCAATTATCTCCATGTCAATACAAATATCAAGTACCAATTATCTCCATGTCAATACAAATATCAAGTACCTACACCAATTATCTCCATGTCAATACAAATATCAAGTACCTACACTAATTATCTCCATGTCAATACAAATATCAAGTACCTACACCAATTATCTCCATGTCAATACAAATATCAAGTACCTGTTTATATTCAACCTTCCTCCATCATCATTTTCTTTAAGTTTCAACTTTACAACTATACATTCTTCGGAACCCAAAACTTTGATTACTCAAAAGTTTTCCATTGATTTTTAAAAGTTGGAGTCTCGTTCATTGTCAGAATTAACCACACATATTGCTTCATCAACTAAAAGTGGTTATAGTATGACCACACCCTGAATCAAGAAATAGGTTTTAATTGGTTATTTTTTTTAATCCAGACAAGTTAAAATTTCTCGTGGTAATCTAGAAGATATTTAAAATAGAATCTCGTTACTCATTCTTGCTAAGAATAGACGTTAGCTTAATACTTGTGAGATGGGTCACAGCTGCACTAAACTACCAGAAGATGGATCATGAGGCACAGGAGATGGAAATTACGCTGGACCAGCACTGATCTGCCTCTCGCCATCCCTTTTCAACATCTATTTCATGAATCTATCACTATCCAGCTAGCCGTTACTGACAACAATATAATTTGATTTGTTTGTTTGTTCATATGAACAAAACCTGATGCACAGAATAGGTATCAATACCAATCAAGAAGCTGTAAGTCGTTCAGAAATTCTTGATTCTTATAAATGACCAACGAATTGAACGCTACGAAACAACAAAAAAATAGTGAACAACATGTGATTGGCTGTCATAACGAAACACGTCACGAGCTTAACATAAGGGTATGAGAAACGACAAACACTCAGCCGCTACGTCAAGTGACTCATATTTGCTTTAAAACATACCAAAAGGAGGAACACAACATGTTGCAGGTTCAAGTATTTAAACAGTCGATAACCACAGCAGAAACCGATGATTATCAATCACCAATATACCAAACTTTCCGAACTCTAACCTGCGTAGCTCGTCTTGGTGGTGCATCCTTTTTGTTGGGGCTGCAAAAAAATAGTCCAAAGTATTTACATGTCAAAAGGTTTAGTTGGTTATCATTGTATGGCGCTATCATTTGGCTTCTGTTGTTAGGCTGTTTGGTTTCATCAATGTATTTACATATTTGTTTTAAGCCTCCAAACCTGAATACGTTTCTTTATTATGTTGGACTTTCGTCTATTTTCTTTGTATTTGTTAGTGCTTCTGCTTCTATAGCTGTTATGTTCTATAAGGCTCCCTCGTTCATCACCATATTGAACGAATATCTTGATCTGGAGCTGAAAGTTGGGTTTTTTCGAAGGTCGCAGAATAACGTGAACTTGCTTTTGAAAATATTTATTATTGTGCTTAGTGTAAGTATCGTGTTTATGGCTGCTTTCCATATCTCTCTGGCTTTTCTTCAGGATCAAAATTTTTCACATATTCATGATCAATATTTTCCCACTAATATCTCTCGCTTCCTCTTTTACATAATTTCTTTAATAGCCTGGGTGGTGGGGGGAATATTCTGGGGAGAAATTTACGTAGTTTACGCCATATACTTTGCACTTATTTCTAATGGTTTATTTGAATCTTTAAACGCTCAAGTTAGAAATATAACCCGGACAGGACATTCAGTGTGTTTGCCAGATATTGAGCACTTGAGACAAATTCATCTCAGACTGGTAAAAATTATGGAGAAGACAGATAAACTTTTATCTCCAGGAATACTTCTTTTTTTTGTTACACGGTTATATTTTTGCTGTTTTTGTGGAGCATTATTAATTAAGGAAGACATTCAGTTGGAGTACAAAGCTGGAATAAGTCTCTTGCTTCTGAGATCTGTCGTAATTATGTGTTTAACCTGCCTAATATGTGAAGCGTTGACAAGAAAGGTAGGTGATTTTAAATATTTCTAATATATATTAAAACACTTGGTAATGTGTCTTTTATGCCATTAGGGTGTTTTGTGTGTGTTTGTTTATTATAGGAAAGCCAGATGGGGCTATCTGCTGAGCCCATCGAAAGAAATCGAACCCCAGATTTTAGCGTTGTAAATCCCTAGACTTCCCGCTGTACTAGCGGGGGCGTTAGGTGAAGGTATTAGTGCAGCATTTGCATCGTGTAGAAAACTGTAATTTTCGGTTAAATTTTTAAGACATTTCATATGACATAATTTATTATAAAGATTATTAATTTTAAAATAGCATATAATTATAGAGGTCTGCGATAACGGATTTTACATAATTCAGTTACGCAGATTTCGAAAATAATAATATTTTTTTATCTCGTAAGGAGTTTTTTTTTACAAATCAGGAAGAAAAGAAATAATTTACTTAAATCAAATTATTATTTCGTTTATTAGAATTAAGATTTTTTTTTGCAATTATGTTTGTTATGTTTGGGTTCCAAAACGACAGCTAAGACTTTAACGTCGCGATTGCTCTAGAGAAATCTATAGCTAGCCTATGTCAACATGTTTACCATAGCAAAATGTGATGAAGACAAATAAACATAATTTTCGGATTCCTTGCATACGAATTACTGTAGAACACGTGACACTTTCCACACAATAAAATCATTGGAAACCTGTATTATAATGAGATGATTTTCAAGTGTTTTTTTTAATTTTACAATAATTTATACAACTCAAAAACATCTATGTACGTAATATATGGCGTTAAACATGAAGTAGCTAAATGTTTCTTATTAAAATAGGTTTGTTTATTTTTTGAATTTCGCGCAAAGCTACACGACAGCTTTTGCTCTAGCCGTCCCTAATTTAACAGTGTAAGACTAGAGGAAAGGTAGCTAGTCATTGCCACCCGCCGCCAACTTTTGAGTTACTTTTTTACCAACGAATAGTGGGATTGACCGTCACATTATAACGCCCTCACGGCTGAAAGGGCAAGCATGTTTGATGCGACGGAGATTCAAACCCGCGACCCTCAAAATTAAAATAAGTCAGAAGCTACTTAACTAAACACTGTGCTGTGAAATTGTTTGTTTGTTTTTTTTAATTTTGTGCAAAGCTACTCGAAAGCTATGTGCGCAAGCCGTCCCTAATTTAAGAATATAAAACTAGAGGGAAGGTAGTTAGTAATCACCACAAACCGCTAACTCTTGGACTACTCTTTTACCAATGAATAGTGGGATTGACCGTCACATTATAACGCCCTCACGGCTGAAAGGGCAAGCACTTTTGGTGCGACGGGAATTCGAACCCGCGAATCTCAGATTACGAGTTGCACCCCTTAACCCACCTGGCCATACCGGGCCTTGTGAAATAGACTATAAAACTCTGAACATCCATGAAAATTACAGTAGTCGCTTTTTTGAAACATAAAAGAAGCTCAAACGTGTTGATTGAAATATGTTTATTTCCTAGCACAATGAAGAATTTTTTCTTCTTATTTCAAAGCAGATTAATTTATTGTTGTAAGTAGAATACCCAAAATTTCCAAGCGTTACGACTGAGGTTAAATACTTTTCTAATGTATAATGTATTTTCCAATAAGACCTCTTTTCTTCAGTTTCTTCAAGCACTTTACAAATTATACTCGAATAAGAATAAACGTTTCCAGCAGTAAAGACAAACATTACTATTATTTTTCCATATCACTTCTTATTAATTACTATAAATCATTTGAATAAATATAATTTTAAATTAAGCACTCAACTACAAGAGTTACACGTTGTCTAAACGATATATTTTTACCAATTTCAATCTTTTGTATTTATCTGTTTTATTTTTTTGCGCAGACTCATACGTTTTATGAAATAATGAGTGAAATGTCCTCGAATGACCTTCCCCAGGAGCTAGCACAGCAGGTACATTAATCCATCTTATATTAATCTATATCATAAAGTCAGTACGTTTCTTTAACTTAAAAGATTCGAAAATAACTTATCTTAATGCATTCTGTTAAATAATAGAAAACGTTCTTGTCTAACGTAATTAATTTTTCATAAATTCGATTTATTTTCCCAGACTATATGTATGTAGTACAGCACTGATCGATAAATGGTTATTTTTAATTGTCATCATGGGAATTATTTAAGTAATTTAATTATTTAAGCTTGAATAATATCAGAACGTTTTCGGGTCTCTATTTGGTATCTCGTTTCCAACATTTTTAGAAAGTCAATTTATATTAGAATTCGTGTTTCAAACGCAAAAACTGTAATATTTGCAAGGCTGTAAATATGAATTATATGATTCTATGATAAATGCTAGAGTTTGCTATTATTAGATTCTGATAGATTTTTCTTTGATTACAGACATAGATATTTAAGATATCAACACACAAGAGCAAATTACCGAAATTAGATTCTAATAGACATATTTGAAATTTTGCAGGTAACGTTATCAGCTATAGTGAGACCAAAAAGACAAATATCTTTTACTGGATCTCAGTTCTTTACCATAAATCAGCAACTGATGATCACGGTAAGGTGTTTATAGGTGTTCTTATGAATTCTCAAATTACTGACACTTTTGTAAATTTTTTCTTACAAACAGTGTCCGAATATTGTATCATGTTGACTAGTTTTAGTTAACGATGAAATATGTTGTATTATGGCCAGGTGGTTAAGGCATTCCACTCGAATTCTGAGGGTCGCAGGTTTGAATACCGTACCCATCAAACATGCTCGCTCATGGAGGCATTATAAAAGGACGTTCAATTCCGCTATTCTTTGGTAAAAGAGTAGCCTAAGAATTAGCAGTGGGTGGTGATAACTAGTTGCCTTCCCTCTAGTCTTACACTGCTAAATTAGAGACGGCTAACGCAGATGACTCTCGTGTAGCTTTGCGTAAAATTTAAAAAACAAACAACGTATATTTTTTTTAACTCTTAAAGTTAACGACGAATTATACTGTATTGGCGAAGCAGGATTGTTACGATCAAGTTCTAACGCTTTTATTATGTATACTTTACACGCTCGTTTAAGTTGTTTCTCCAAATCTATAAATGATTTTATAAATATTGCCACCAAAGCTTGGTCATTAAAACAAATCAATGAAAACATAATCAGATAACCTCAGTATAAGTGCAGTTGAGACGTGTTTAAATGGCTCGTTCTGATGTTGGTTAATGGTATTTATTGAAGTGTATTGCTTAACAGATATCTCTAATAAATTAAAACCTGTCATAGAAACATAATAACACGTTCCTCTGTTTCCAACGGTTTTATCTCAGCTGTCACTAACACATTCCGATTTTAATACGTAACAACAATAAGGAAAAGGCATGGCAAACAGCATATGTAAAAACCAGATAGATTCATATGACAAATATGATATATACGTTCAGGACTACTATTTTTTAAAATTACGAAGCTTGAGTCATTCTCTGCATTTAATTTTTTAATGGACCTTGGAAGATTCAACCTTTGACCTCTTCTTCTACCTCTAACAGCAGCTTTTCTTTTCCATTTTATATTTTATTTCTACACCAGATGTTTCAGATTTCAGTTTCAACTTGTGTTCCTTCTATCTCGTAATATATTACGTCACTGTTTGGTCATGCGCTATCTGGCATGAATTACACCCCTGTTGCAACACTTGAAGTGAATTTGGTGATTGAGAACCAATCTTTTAGAAAATAAAAATCAGGAGACGGCTTAAATAGGTAATGATTAAAACTTTATTACAAACGTACGACCCACCGCCAACTCTTTTACCAACGAAAAGTGGGATTCACCGTCACATTATAACGCCCCCACGGCTGGGAGGGCGGGCATGTTTGGCGCGACTCGGGCGCGAACCCGCGACCCTCAGATTACGAAGCACACGCCTTAACGCGCTAGGCCATGCCCGGCCTGTTGCAATAGAGAGAAAGAAATCACTTGAGTGTTGTTTCACCAACTGCTTCAAATTACTGCTACCAATATGCTCAGTGGTCAAATTCAAATATATTAACATAATTGAAATATTCTGTAAATGTTAAAAAAAAAAAAAATATAGATGAAACTTCATTTAACTGAAAGTAATAACTCGTGTGCTTAAACTGCTTGTCTGAATATGATTGCTTGAAATCATAATTTAATGTTCAAGAGATTATAATTTTAGTGATATTTTAGTTTACTTCTATTAAATAAACAAATTATTCTCTTTATTTCCTTCCAGATTTTGGGTACAATATTAACCTACACTGTTATCCTGATACAGACGACCTCATAAAGTTAGTTCATCAAGAATTTCAACTATTTGGAGTTGACGGTTATTTGAGGTTATGAATGTTACTTACCTTCACTCAATAGAAACCTAACGAATATTGTGTTGATGTTTACTTTATCGTATGTATTGAACTCTATAATGTGCTTTGATATTAAACTCATGTTAAAAAAAATAAAAATGTTTCTATCCCATTCGAAGAGCTCAAGGATTATTTACGTTCTTCGTAAATGAAAAGGGCCCGGCATGGCCAGGTGGATTAAGGCGTTCGACTCGTAATCTCAGGGTCGCGAGTTCGAATCCCGGTCACACCGAACATGTTCGCCTTTCCGGAAGTAGGGGCGTTATAATGTGACGGTCAATCCCACTATTCGTTGGTAAAAGAGTAGCCCGAGAGTTGGCGGTGGGTGGTGATGCCTAGGTGCCTTTCCTCTAGTCTTACACTGCTAAATTAGGGACGGCTAGCACAGATAGCCCTCGAGTAGCTTTGTGCGAATTTCAAAAACAAAACAAAAGAAAAACAGCAACACAAAATATTTACTTTTACTAACATTGAAATATTAAAAATACATTAACTGGATGATATGGATACATTTTTCAAGGTACTCAAGTGAAACATTTCTGATATATTCTTTGGTTTCATTTGAATGTGACATAATGATACATAAATAGATGGGGTACCTTGTCCACAGGTACTTCATTAAGTAATTGCTATGAATATTTTTAATTGGGTTAGAGCTCGCAATAAGTCACAGTCTTAGTGTGTTTGTGTTTTGTTGTTGTTAAATTACTACGCCGCATTTCGCAATTTTACATGAGATTTGGCACAAAGATTAAATGTGGGATATGTCTCATTTTTGGTCATTTTAGAAAGTCAGGATGTTAAATGAGCCTGTAATTTTAGGAGCTTTGGTCAAGTAATTAGCCTTGTTTTGACCTGGGATTTGGTACAAAGATACTCTTTTGTAGATCCCAAAAAGATATGTATATAATTTTATAATATTTGTCTTTGTTTAAATGTTTCAACGAAGAAAGTACAATTTAGGGTTATCGTAAACTTTTCATGTGCATGTACATGGGATTTGTAACAAAGATACCTACTTGCAGGTTTCAAGCAATGATATATACAATTTTCAGTTTCTCTGTGTTTTTAATTATCTATCTAGTGTCGAAATTGGCCATGTTGATTTTGCGTGACGGAGACGTGTTGCATTTGCCGCTTATGTTATGTATTGGACAATTATCTGACTAAATAATAACAGTCATAAGTAAGACAGTGGTCACAGTGGCCCACAACATTATTACACTGCGTGAGAATCAGTACCTTCCGTGTTGAATCATGTGAGTTCCGTAATGCGCAATACTTTACGAACTACTGTGCTGTCTCTGATTTCATTTACAAATTCCTTTTGAACCAATAAAAGATCCACAACACAAATAACAAAAGAGAATATAAACATAAGATATGAAGGAGTGGTTGTTTGAGTTGATATTATTCAAGCTTACGTTTAATGTGTTAACAGTTGCCGAACCGAGAAATTGCTATCTTATTGCCAAGTGTGTCAAAAAGTGTAGTACTGGAAGTTTTGACAGTCATGAATGATCTAGTGGACATTATCATGCAGACAGTACCTGGAAATATTTAAACATATAAAGAAGCACACCAATTGAGTAATTTTTGGCATCCATGTTGGAAAATAAGAAATAAAAAATTCCTGATGATAGTCCAGTCTCGATAGATTGTGTGTTAAAATCCATAGAAAGAAGACTAGCAACTGGAGAAATCCTTGAAGTTTACTCTGATGCTAGGAGGACGCAACGTAATTCTAGCCTAAAAATAACCAGGAAGTAGTTACTATGGATGTAGAATGACAGTAAATACTGAATGGGGTGATTGTAGGATTTCTGTTGTAATTTACGTTGGATTGGTCAGTCTCTCTGTCATTCTACCAGAGAGAGCAGATGATGATGTTATATACCAACAATGTCAAAAAACAAATAATTGACACTTAACAAAAACTGACACACTAACTCGTATGTGAAGAATAACGAATTAATGAACATGTTCAGAAACGAAAATTAATTTGACCAAACTATGATCCAAATAATCATGTTCTTTAAATCTGCATCCATTCGGTTCGATCCAAATGCTTCTTCTCCATCCCGATGAATGACTTCTTTAATACAAATTTTGTCAATCTTTTAAGTAACTAAACGTAGTGTTGTGCGTATGATATTTTTAATATTTCTCTATACGAGTGCCAGCAATGTAAAAAATTCATAAAAATAATTCATATAATTTATTCACCAGTACATATTAACTGTATCATAAATGGGGTGGGGGTTGGAACAAAGAACTATGTTTCCCCTTGAAGAACAAACTTTATACAGTAATCTTCCCAGTGATTCAACTGTAAATATGAAGGTTTGTATCGTTGAAATCCAGGTTTTGATACCCACAGTGGGCACCACACAGACAGCTGATTTTATGGCTTTGCATTTAACAACAACCAAATCAAAACTTCTGCAATACATATCTACGTAGATTAGCTTCAATACAATGTTTCAACTACCAGGAAATTTCTACTACAAACAACACCCGAGATGAAGTGCAAAATTATGTTACAAGCCAGCAATGAAACTAATCTATGCATATTGGAAATCACCACCATTCGACTTAGTAAAACAAACACTCAACAACAGGGAAAGAAATTACAGGAAAAGCAGGTTTCAATACGATTAAGATGTGTATATGAAAAATAGGACAAAATAGTGACAAAAATGTTTTTTTTTGTTTTAAATTAAACACAAAACTCTATAATCTGTAATCTACCACCCACAAGTATCGAAACGCGGTTTCTAATGGAATTAGTTCAAGGGCATACCGCTATGCCACTGGGAGGCAATTAAAAAAAAGACATCCAATGTTGTCTCAATAAATATTTCTAAGATAAACACAGAACTTATTAGTTTAATTGTAAAAGGTATTAAGATCTAGAAAGTTAAGTTTTGTTTGTTTGTTTGTTTAAAATTAAGCACAAGGCTACACAATGGGCTATCTGTGCTTTGAACACGGGAACTCGATCATAAAAAAACGCAGAAGTAGTGTGGTTAATGCACTGGTGACTCAGAACAGAAACACCACACAATAAATGTGGTGAAATAAAATATTTCGCTGCGAAAAGTTACTCCGTGTGATTAATTAAAACAAAATAAACTAGTATCATCAATGTTGCATATACTTGAAATTCGTATGTAACTATATTAATGGTAAAAGACATTTAAAAAACAAATATAAAATATGCATTCTACCAATACATAAAGTCTAGGCTTCTTCTTTCGGTTTTCCCTTGTCAAGAGATACTGATGAGATAATTCCACTGGGTATAATATTGAGTTAAAATGAATGGTAGATATGGACTGTCCTGTTTGACGTACATTAAATGTGTAATACTCTTAAAAGCTGGTGCGAAAACCTTTTATGTTTATCTCTCTCTTAGAAATGCATGGAAGTAGTTCTTTACTTGTTCACTTAATTGTCCAATAGATCAAATGCCACCAATATGTCTACATGTGTAATTTTCGTTAGGAACACTTTAGCTTAAACCCAGATATTAATATAAATTTATATATATATATATTGATAAAAAATGTGAATGTGTACTTTATTCCTTTAACATTTATGGTAGGTTTAATTGTACATTAGAACGACAATAATTACCATAGGGAAGAGAACCATACTCTCATTTTAATGACTTCATAGTTCCTGCTGGTCGTCCTTGCATTATTGAATTATTATTGTCATATAGTTTGAAATATGTTATTTTACTAAGATGATATGCAATTCTTGTACAGTAGCTTCCATGAGGTCGATAACGTTACCTATCTATTAGGATTAAAATATTAATAATTAGAACTTAACAGTAAACAGAAAGTAATGCAGACACGTTATAAACTTTTTAAGTTAAAATCTAATACTCTTATTTTTATATCAAATGGCATACAACTATTAAGTTTACCAATAATATAACTTTTTACACAAAATGAACAAAATATCCCTGGTCACTTTCTACATTACAAAAAAAAAGTAAATGTTCTACCGTATTCAAATATAGAAAATTCGATTTTTATTTTCGTTCTTTCCATTACTTAAATGGTAACATTACAGCTTAATATTCTGCCGCATTATGTGTTATAAACAAGTAATCATTGTAATTTCAAATAACCAGACAATAAATATTTAGCTTCCATCACCTGTACAATATGGCACCTGTAATATTTCACGTATAATATAAGGTTTTTACTAATTACTCCACATTCGACCTCAATAAATATTTCAAGAAATATTATATTCACAAATAGATCACCAACAAAGTACTATAAGAATCACCAATCCAAAATATTTTAAATAGTTTTCCTTATGTAATAAAAAGTAGCTAATGTTAACTAAACATTCTAGTGTAATATGAAGCATTTTAAACATATTTTCAAATAATTCTGTGGATAGAACTTTAGGCCAGGTGGGTTACGGCGTTCGACGCGTAATCTGAGGGTCACGGGTACGAATCCGCTTCGCACCAAACATGCTCACCCTTTCAGCATAAGGGTGACGTTTTTATGCATTATGCAATTCTTTCATGGCATATCATTATATGCCACAGATATAATGTGGCAATCAATCCTACTAATCTTTGGTAAAAGAGTAGCGCAAGATTTGGTGGTGGGCGGTGTGACTAGCTGCCTTTCCTTTAGTCTTACATTGTTCAATTATGGACGACTATCGCAGATAGCCCTCATGTAGCTTTGCGCGAAAATCAAAACAAACAAATACCTCAGTTAACATACGGTTAATGTATCGAGAATGTTAAACCTTACTGATGTTGTTACTTCACAACAAAGAACTTATTAACTTATATATACGGTTAGTTACTAAATAATTAGGACAAGTATAGAACGATGACAATGTGATGTTTATTACCTTAAAATAAATGCTATTGATTTACTCGGCTAAACATGTTTTATGATTGGCTATAGCAAAGCAAAGTCTGCGCTGTCATACGTGATGACAGAAAAGGACTGACGCATGGTATTCCGTTCAATCCTAAGCACACTATATCACTCCTATTCGAAGTATAACATGGCGGACTCTTCTCATTTACCAACAATTTTCCTTAGTGAAAACAACAAAACCAAACGGGAATGCTTTAGTCTGGTTTACCAAAGTTTTCGAAGGATTAGCTGGTTTTTCCGTATCTTCGGATGGTACTCTTCAGCAGAGTTAACACAGAGCGGACCAGAAGATGTCCGTACAAAAAGATGTAATTTCATGGTAATCTACCCAGTGTTTCTATGGATACTTGTGTTGTCTTGTGGTATTTATATGCTCCCTTTATCTCAAGCCCCCTCTTCTAAACTTAATGAATTCTCACGTATACTCAACTATGTAAACTTCACAGTCTTTCTATCGAATTGTGTGGTTTCTACTATGGTTTCATGGTATAAAGGACCACTCTGCATTTCAATTGTGAAAAAGCTAATTGTCATGGAAGACGAAATTTGCTTCCTCAGAAAGCAAAAAATTAAAACGAAATATTTTTCGAACATAATAATGTTGTTTTTGTTCGTTATAGCCCCTTCTTACGTACTGTTTGTGGTTTTATTCAACCTGCATTTAAACTCTATGCTTAGTTTCGATTACCGGAGTATATCTTTGATTATCACAAGTTTTATCCTTAATTATTTTCTTATAGGCTGGGGACAATATTATGTCACTTACGTTTCTTATTTTTCGTTTATTTTCAGCAGTTTATTTGATTTTCTGAACGAAAGACTCCGAGACATAACAAACACTGTAGATGTAGCGGAATTTGAAAACTTGAGAATACTTCATGTTAGGTTATGTGAGCTTGTTAAAGATACAGATAAGTGTTTTTCTCCTGGCATACTTATCATGTTTTTCAATGGAATTTTGTTTTGTTGTATTTGTGGAACACTGATGGCATATTCCTCAAATAATGGAATGGTGATTGAACTGGTTACCTGTTTCATAGTTCTTTTCACTGGAATGTTCATCTCTTGCACGTTTTCAGAAAACATGCAAAATAAGGTAAGCATCACTAAGAAATACGTTAAATGATAAAATCATTGTAGTTGTGAGTTTTTTACATTAAAGTTTAATGTTAATTTTAAACGTTTTGAAATAAATTTGCAAAAACGGCTCGTTTGGGTTGAGAAAATATTTTACATAGAAGAGCGAACAACGTTTTGTTCGGTTGGTCGAGATCTTTATATTATAGTCAAAATATTTACCTCTCTAAAAATATTATTATTAAAGTGCTTCATAAACTTCAATGCCAATAATTGCCACTATTTTATTAGTTGGAGTCGAGATGCCACTAAGAAAGAAGATTTCAAGCCTTAACTATAAATTGTTATTGAATACTAGTGTACCACACAGTTCGGCATAAATGAACAAAAAATACCAAATGTTAACGTGGAACATTTCTCTTATCATCCAAAATTAATTACTTCTCGATACATCCAACATCACAGCCATTGTTCACTATTTAGATGAAAATCAAACAATGCAATTGGCCTGTCTGAAATCTCATCTTGAATCCACCGTAACCGCTCAGGGCGGTATATAACAACGAGTAAGTTGACGCTAATTAACATCACTTTTTATTAACACAAAACCTGTCCTCTATTGACCAAATCCTTTGGTTAATATCTCTTAAAGTAGAATGACATTTTTGCTGTTTTGATAAGATAGTATCAATAAATATGAGAACTGTTGTAAGGGTATTTTTTTCATCTAGGGATGTTCTTGTATCATTTAATAATATGTAATACACTATAGCTAAAGAGTTTTGGTTCTGTAGTTAGAACTATTCCACCTCATAGCTTTCGATCGCTAGATTTAACAACAACTTGGCAACGTTGTTACCCCTATAAAGTAAAAAAAGAAATGAATTTTATTATTAGTTTTATTTCGTTTGTTTATGTAATAAAAAATGAAAGAAACAGATATAGGAGACTACCTTTACCAACAATTTGTATGGTATTAAAAGGTATTATACGAAATATAATATAACAATGCCAGGTGTGTTAAGGCGTTCAGCTCGTAATCTGAGGGTCCCGGGTTCGAATCGCGGTCGCACCAAACATGATTGCCCTTTCAGCCGTGGGAGCGTTATAATGTGACGGTCAATCCCATTATTCGTTGGTAAAAAAGAGTAGCCCAAGAGTTGGCGGTGGGTGGTGATTAATAGCTGCCTTCCTTCTAGTCTTACACTGCTACATTAGGGACGGCTAGAGCAGATAGCCCTCGAGTAGCTTTTAGCGGAATTCTAAAACAAACAATTAGCCCTCTTTTAACACGAATTGTGTTATCACCTTAATGTGTTATGCTTTTGTGCTGTGATGTTTGTGTGTGTGTTTTTTCGTTTCCATGTGTGAATACAATAAATGTTGAGTTATAGTTACTGTCTTGTTTTTGATTAAAAAACATTCTGTATGTTAATCAGGGCATCCAGTTCTTCAAGATAGTTCAAACATTTAAGGCAGAGCAGATTCCTTTGGAATCTTTGCAGCAAGTAAGTAAAATTGATAAGTTTCTAACATAATATCAGGGTAAGCTAGAACACCTTAACATAAGAGAAGACAAAACATTATGATACGTCAAAAGTCTTCGTAAAATCTTAGTATTACATTTCTAAAATCAAAATATATTACATGATATTTATATTCCTCCATCATTACTATTCAGTTTCATGGGAGAAATTTTGACTTTTCTTTGATATTCCAATGTCATCTGCTTTTCTGCACTTTAAATTACACGTATAAAATGTTCACGTATTGCTTTAATTATGAAGAAACACGCACTATTAATAGTATATTCTATTTAAACACACTTCATAATGTAACGTATGATAATAGTAGACAGTAATACGGAATGAATCTGAAAACTGAATTATTTTTAATACCTAGAAATACTTGTGTAGGTCTAGTATAGAAAATACGAAGACATTTATTGGTCATAAAATGAGAAATAAAATGAACAATAAAAACATCTTAATGTAGAAGACGTTAATAGGAACTAGACTGTTAAAATACCAGTGGCATATTTTCCGCGTCACCATCTTTCCCGGACGTAAACCAGCCCGCGGAGAGTTTTTAAAAAATAGTGCTTTAGTCGTTATAAAAATATTTGAAACATGTATGACCAGTACTAGCACAACTATATAATTACTGCAGTTTAGGAAAAGCAGTGACACAAGATGTTATTTATGTTTTAGTTATGTTTTATGTATAGTTGTCATAAAACAAATCTACCGGCCAGCACACACCACTGTAAAATACATATTTCAATCAGAAGATATTTACTTTCTTTCTAAAATACTATTATTCAACGTTCAAAATATTTTTCGATAACCTTGAAACTGAAGAATTTAACGTTGGAATGCACGAGTAATAACATCTAAGTGTATTCTTTGATATATTGTTCAGGCAGAGTATTCATAATGAAACTTTGTAGAATGGACGACAACTTTCGAAACGTCGTCCTCTACACATATGTCTTCACAACAGAGAGTTGCCGTCCATTCTAAAAAGTTTCATCAACGACTAGGTGATATGGACAAAGCAAAAGTCAACATTTTTGAGCTAAAATAAAGTTGTGATCGAATAATTTATTAGGTATTTTTTGGAAGCAAATATTTAACTCTTAAAGCGTAAATTTCAATAATTGTATTGGTCGCCAATTACATAAGGCTTATTGGTTGATCTTTGCAACTTAAGTTTTTGCTGAAATTTGAATTTAAAATATATTTTTTCTATATCCACAGGTAATACTCTCCACTACGATAACCTCAGAAAATGGAATATGCTTTACTGCATCAGGTTTCTTTGCAATAAACCGTTCTTTGATGACAACTGTACGTACGCTTGAACGAATAGTCGTTTTATAAAGCATAAGGCAAAGCTAAAAATATATAAAATAATTTTAACAGTAAAGTTCAAAATAAAGTTCACTTTTTAAATCATAATAATAATAAATAAAAAGTTTTTATTGTTATTATCTTGAGAATAAAAGTCTTTTTTCAACTTTATTGTCAAAGTGTCTAATTCTCACCAGTACGTTTTACAACTTATGAAATATATATATTTATAAAATAAGTTTATCATGTTTCAATAGCTGAGAGAAAGTTTAAAGTAGTTCTTACGAGCTACATGTTTTTAGACTCTTACAACATATCATGTTTAATAAAGTTTCAAGCGTGTAACGTTCTTCTTAGATACATTGTAATACTGTATGAAAACGACGTTCTTTTGCTGCAATGACAATTTTCTTTACTCGCTGTTTCAACCAGAAACAGTAACTATAAATAACTTATCTTTCAAATGTACCAATAAATGTTTTTCTTTTCTAATATAAACGTAACTTTCTATGTTACGTTATCCAAACCCAGTCATTATATTCTAAAAGTCCCCACCTGGTACAGGGGTAAGTCTTCGGATTTACAACGCTAAAATCAGTGGTTTGATTTCCGTCGGTAGACTCAGCAGAAAGCCCAATGTGGCTTTGTTATAAAAAAAAACGCACATATTCTAAAGATGGTTGGTATAGGTATTAAACCTTTAATTAAAATAAAGCACAGAACAACGGTTCGACCTGTCATAGGTCAGCTGCAGGTTAACTATCGTTATTTGTTTTCTAAAACCTCCTTTTGTAAATATGTTTACACTTTCATAATAAAACGTAGGTAGTTAGCAAAGTCAGTAATCAATGTAGATCAACCCCTTAAAGGATTACAATATACTTAGTTGACAAACTAAATAATAGATGGATGAATGAATAGATAGTAAGTTTGGAAATTCAAGCCAGTCGACATTGAAATAAATTATCTTCTATTTTAAGAAAAACCTATTCGAGTTTTTCACTGTTGTATTTAAGAACAGAAGCTAACTTAAAATTGTTATGTTTTTCTACTTGATGTCGTTTCGCTGTAAACTATGTTATTAACATTAATAACAAAACATATTTCACGTTTCGCTTCAAACTGTCTCTTAATATCGGATAACTTTTTTTGTTTTATTTTTTCCTTGTTTAGAATTTAGGATTATTATATGTTTTTATTTCTCTCTTTTTTTACAGATCATTGGGGCTATTATAACCTACACTGTTATCATGATCCAGACTGGAGAAATATAAATCATTAATTATAAAAATGAACAACTCACTTCAAGAACGATTCTTAAAATTTTGAAAATTCATAATTATTCAAAACAATTATTATAATTGTTCTTTTAGAAATTTATTATACATTTAAAATATAATATTACAGTATTCATTATACTAAGAGCAACAATTTGCACTCACTCATACTTAGAGTTACTTGTAATTAAGTCACAAAGAGAAAAGACATTTTTTTATACGAAAATGTTCGTTCTTCTCCTGTACGTTTAAATAATATTATACATTTCAGCAATGCATAATGTTTATACTGTTACAAATCTTACTGCAGTTTCTCAATATTGTATTTATTTATATTGGTGTTTATGTTTGCATACTATAAAGAAAGAATTTGACTTATCGTTTTGATATTATTTTATGGCATATTTTAATTCACTGAAGTCTAAAAATTTCTTCTCATAATATTGTTGAGATCTAAAATTAGTATATCTTGACTGTCCTGTACTTAGATTATTGCTGACTTATGTGATCTGTATTTGTTTTTACACGAAGATCTGAATAACAATAAAGTGTACTGTAGTTATATCTTACCTGTTTCGAGGTTTTCGTTATTTTCGTTACTAATTGTACTAAACACATTTCTTTAACACGATAACAGCTCTTTCATTACTTTAAATCTAAAAATCTTTTGGGTATCATCTGATATCATAGTTTGATAATTATTTAAGTAAAATCAAGATATAGTCTCTCATAATGTATTTAGACATTAAATACATGTCTATCGTACTTAATAATCAGACGTACGTCAAGCTAAACTTCTGTGAAACAAACTGTCAAATAGGAAATGTAAAGCGTAGTTAAAAGCAACAAATATGCTCGCCCTTTCAACCGTAGGAGCGTCATAATGTGACGGTTAATTCCACTATTCTTTGGTAAAAGAATAGCCCAAGAGTCGGCGGTGGGTGGTGATGACTAGCTGCCTTCCAACTAGTCTTACACTGCTAAATTAGGGACGGCTAGCACAGATAGCCCGCGAGTAGCTTTGTGCGAAATTGAAAAAAACAAAACAAACAAATAAATTTTTTATTCCTTCAAGAAAATGCATGTGAAAGGAAAATCATTTTATTTTTCTTGTCTATTAAACTTCAGATAACAATGTTTTTAACCCATTATTTCAACGTAAATACAATAATTTGCAAAAAAATCACGATGACAAAGAAAACAAATATTTCAAAATATGTATTATTTTCTTTTTTTACAATATTAAATCTCATACATTTTTGATAATATCCGGCTAATTTAAATAATAACAATACAGTGTTCTCGATAGTTCCAACATTTGAACTTCTTTACAGGCATAAATTATGTAACGAATTTAACGTTAAACTTTTATTTTAACACCTACGCTTGTTTCAATATAGTTTTACACTTTTGGAACTGACATAGGGCCGGCATGGCCAGATGGGTTAAGACGTTTGACTTCTAATTTAAGGGAGGCGGGTTCGAATCCGCATCGCACCAAACATGCTCGTCCTTTCAACTGTGGGGGCGTAATAATGTGACAATCAACTACACTATTTGTTGGTGAAAGAGTAACCCAAGAGTTGGCAGTGGGTGGTGATAACTACCTGACTTTTCTTTGAAACATTAGTTAGTTTCCTATTTTAAATATTTAAAACACACCTAAAGATCAATTTTTGGTAATGTCCAAGTACAAACATTGTAGTTTCTTATGAATTACAATATAAAATAAGAACCTCCTACCTTTTGTATTTATTGAGATATTGCTATATTTACTGACGCAAACACTACTAAATTAGAAACAGCTATTGCAGTTAGCCCTCGAGTGGCTTTGAGAGAAATTCAAAAACCAAAACGTAAATGTAAAAAAAACCAGCAACATAAAATATTTACTTTTTCTAACATTGAAACATTAAAAATACATTAACTGGGTGATATGAACAAATTTTTCAAAGTATTCAAGTAAAACATTTCTAATATATTCTTTGGTTTCATTTGAATGTAACATAATGATTCATAAATAGTTGGGTTACCTTGTCCACACTTACTTCAGTAAGTAATTGCTATGAATATTTTTAATTGGGTCAGAGCTCACAGTTTTAGTGCGTTTGTGTTTTGGTGTTGTTAAATTACTACACCGCATTTCGCAATTTTACGTGAGATTTGGCATAAAGATTAAATGTGGGATGTGTTCCATTTTTGGTCATTTTAGGGAGTCAGGATGTTAAATGAGCCTGTAATTTTAGTAGCTTTGGTCAAGTAATTAGCCTTGTTTTGACTATATTAATGGTAAAAGACATTTAAAAAACAAATACAAAATATGCATTCTACCAATACATAAAGTCTAGGCTTCTTCTTTCGGTTTTCCCTTGTCAAGAGATACTGATGAGAGGTGGTATTCATAGAAACTGATACGACTCAGTGACAAGTAACAAATTAGGTACAGGACAATCACATTTGTATTTTAGTATTTCGAAACAGCTTGTTTTATTGACAGTTCACAAGGATAAATTAATAGTTTTAATCGTTCAAACTCTTAAAAATCCTACATAAATATTAGATTACTATGTGAATAAAAGACATTTTAAAACGACTTACGTATTATCATTATTGAAGGTGAAAATTATACAAGGATGATAAAATATTTCGGGGTTAATGTTAGCCACGAACGTTTTTTTCGTGTGGTATAATAAAATTAAGAAAACTTGCTATTACATCACTTTAGGAAGTTCAGGATAGAATAAACAAAAATGTTGTACTATCCTTTTGTGTAATGGATTATAATGTCAGAAAAATTAGACAAAAATATTCAGATATTCATCTTGCAGTTGTTTTGTGTGATAAAGTGAAATAACAAGAAATAAAATAACATTCCCAACGACAACAAATGATCCTTTTGCACAAAACGTGTAACGGTCTACAATAAATGAGGTTAATACATTAATGATGTATCTGTAAAACATTTTAATACCTCGTTTTATTTTACTTTAATACCTTTATGATCTGATAGGCTAAATATTATTTAGAGAATATTATAGAAAAAAGTTTTATGATTGTATCGTTGAATTACTTGTTGGGAAATACTCTTTCATTTATAGCTTTTGTAGATCTGGTTTTTCACCGTTGCAGTGCTGATTTTAGTGCAACCTTTATAAATAAGAGTTGGCGGTGGGTTGTGATGACTAGCTGCATCTCCCTCTAGTCTTACACTCCTAAATTAGGGACGTCTAGCGCAGATAGCTTTCGAGTAGCATTGCGCGAAATTCAAAACAAACAAACAAACTTTATAAATAAGAAACAACAACATTAGTGTTTCATACATGTGATTCGAGTCATTGTTTTTCCAAATTCTGTATGTTTTTACTATACTTTCCTCTTAAACCAGATTAATATATTAGGATTAAATTGTACGAGCAATTAACACATTCGGGAGAATTTGTATAATAAAATTTCCTGAAGAATTTGCTTTACTTTATATATATGTGTGGATGAACCACTAATTTTTAAAAATTTATTATAAAAAATTGAAATATTCTAATAAATTAACATTTTTATGTGTACTAAGTTTGCTTGTTTCCTTCATGTTCCTCGGTGAGTGCAGAAAGTTTGCTGACTTACAATGGTAAAATCGAACGTTCTACTCCCCGCTGTGTAAAGGCTGTGAATGGTCGATTGTGTAGCTTTACTCTAAACAAACACACTTCATTTCTAGCAATAAAGTAAATTACAAATTAATTTATCTTTGCCCATAATATTTACATTTGACAGCAATTTGTAGGAACAACATAAAGGTAAACATAACTGGGTGAGACTTAATATATCCTAGAAGTATCTAAATGTTATTTTATTCAGATATTTATCTTTAGGTGCAGTGATCGATTAATATTTTCTAACTTGTTAAACAGTTCTAAGTTATTATAATGGCTTCTTTTTTCTATATCTGATAAAACTAATTTATTCTTTTAAGACCACATGCACAGGACACTTTCTTTACGTGTTCTCTCTTTTCTCTCTCTATCTCTCTCTTTTATTCTTTTCGAACTCCAAAAGAACAAATGTCAATATTGGCAGTTTATTGAAAAACCAGAAACTTGTATGTTCTTCATAAAAATAATTTCTGCTATAAGTTATCGTTTTGTGCAAACATGACTCCTTCAGTCAACATCCTTTTCGTAATAGTCTCGGACATATTCTTATATTATCATTAATTGTTCCATCTTTCTTTCAGAGCTTTCACTGATAATTAAATCACATATAAGAATGTCAAGTTACTGATCATTTGGACAACATTTCGAAAACTCTGTAAAATTTTAGTTTAATTAGACCTAGTACATGGTAATAGTCATCTATTGTCATTTTTTCTTATGGTAAACAATTTTAATATTAATTTTAAATGGGTAATTTAACTAAAATTGAAATCCAATTGTTTAAATTAATCTGTTCAAGTTTTCAAACCGTGTGAAGGAACAATTAGAAGTAAAATTAGAAGTAGCATAGTAAATGTTTGTTTACTGATTCTAACAATACAGCGTCGCAGCTATCCACAGTACACTAGACATATCAAACTTCTAGAACCATGTTCTAACATGACAAAAAGGAATTAAGTTACCAACTTAGTTGTCTTTTTTAAAACCTGTTTCAACCTTTTCACAAGTATGTGTGTGATAACATTACTTTAGCGCTGAAATGAAATAGCTGCTTATTTTCCATTATTTAATTCATATAACACATTTTGATGGAGCTTTCTAGAAACAGCTCTTTATATTATAACTTATTTTGTATTTAATTGTAAATGTCTATTACTGATTTACAATTCGGAATTCGACATCGTGCGGTGGGCAGAGTGAAGATATCCATTGTGTAGCTTTGCACTGAGAAAAACCAACAGTAATAAGTGTAAAAAAAAACTAATAAAATGATGCAATCACAAAAGGCATTCCAAAATCAACTGTTGAATTATTTACAATTAGCCAATAGTTTCATTATTTCAAACTCCAAAACTATATTGCTGTAACAATAGGGACTAAATTCTCTGCCAATTTTATGTCACCAGTAAGGCTCTTTTGTGAAATATACCGAAAGTTCATATACGTAATGTCATGACAAATTTACTCTTTTGGAAAACAATGAATGTCAAAGTTATAATGCAATTGAAGCTTAGAAAATTCCTAACACAGAGTATTAAAATAAAAATTCCACAACCTTATTGTCACACAACCATGTCTTTACAATTAATCAGATTACTACTTGTTAATGAACGTTATAAAAATTACAGCATTAAATTTGTTAAACAAAATACAGTTAAGAACGATTTAACAATTTTCATTAAATATGTTATTTACTGTCTGTAAGTTGTCCATAAACCAACTATTTCTAATTATTTTCTTTTATGTGGCTTGTGATGCATTTATAGGATAAATTGTTGTCATTTATCTTCACTTACAGTCTTATCATTGGAGAAGCTCTCTTCAAGAAGATGGTCGAACGGATCAACTAGTGTCTATATTCTGATAATAATCTGTAAACCTTTTGGGTATGCGTACATTAACTTATTTCTGAACTGAAATAAACCGACCAGTTATCTTTCCTTCTAAAGATCATCACAACAGATAACTTTGTGTTTGGAGCACCTACTATTATGGATTTCATTCTATTGTATTCCAGATCAGCTATCTTTATTGTCACTAGAAACCAAGCCCTGATGATATAATTATCATTTAATATGTGGGGATTTTCTGGTCAGAACATGAGAAGATATGTGATGTTAGACTATTATAGTGTCTATGTCTGTATGAAGTCGGCTCCTAATACACCTTTCCTTGATTATCTACATACCATGCGGTGTAAGGACACTTCTCATACAACACTTTCTGGAGTATATTAACCACTCACTATCCACATCAGTTCGACTTCTTCATTCAGGTCTAGACGTATCTTTTATTACCAACTCAGATGAAAAAATATTGTAGCTGTATAATTAGTGTCATTCAATACATTTGTGGACTCCTGTGCTAAATTTATTTAGATCATGTGCTCCTTGCTTAATTGGTTAATGTTCCACAAATCTTGTGGATAGTTTGGGCAGACGGAATTATACAAAACACAGTGTACCTTCTAGATATATTGATGTAGTTCAAAGTGTTGGATTCTAAATTAATGTACAAATTATATAAAATGTTCAGTTTCCTTACTTATTCTAATATAGATATTGCTATAGATTATTCTAATATAGATATTTACGTTCAGTAATAGTGTAACAGGAACGAAAATTAGCTATGCAGATGTCAAATAGTCAATGTGAGTTACACCGATAGTCAAACGAGTGAAGATTGTAAAAATTGGTTATTTATAAAGCGACAAAACTCAGTAATTGCAAAGATCAGTATAGTAAACGTTGCAAAGTTGGGTACCTGATACCCACCCTCGTAAATCAAACAGGATAGTTATATGATACGCAAACGTCTGTGATTCATATTATCCAGGAATAGTATTATCGTGGAAAACATAAATGAACAATGGTATGAACATTTGGTGGATGTATCAAATCTCAGAATGAACAGAGAATCCTTAATAGCCGCAACTGTAATTAGAAATCAAACCTGTCATGATATGAAACTACGAGCTAAAAGTTTGTACTTAAAAAAAACAACTCAGAGCTGTGATGCAGTAGCCAAAAATAGATAATATTACATTTATTAACATATTTAGAAAAACAAAATAAAACTATTATGCTCCTCCATGATAAAATAGATGTTTGTTTTGAATTTCGCGCAAAGCTACTCGAGGGCTATCTGCGCTAAGAGAATTAGTAAGTACATGCATCCTGGTTTTGAATTTCGCACAAAGATACGCTGGAGCAACTTGCGCTAATTGTTCCTACTTTAACAGTAATGGAGTGAAAGGAAAGCAATTAAACACCACCCACCGCCAACTCTTGGACTACTCTTTTACCAATTAACAGTGGGATTATTGTCAACTGTAACGCCTACATTGCTGAAATGTATAGCATATTCGGTAACGGAGCTGCGAATTCGTGACTTTCAGTTTACGAGTAGAGGGCCTAAACCACCAAGACATTGCAGAAAGTCATTAACAACCAACAATTAGCAGTGATCAATAGTAATTTGCCTGTTCGAGACAAATTACGTAATAATAAAATAAGAATTTATCAGAAATTTTGTACACAGGTGTAGAAAAGATTATGTGCCCATATCTGTCCCTCATTTTGAAATAAATGGATATGAAAAAGAAAGCCAGTCAACAATAATCACTGCCAACTTTTGTCTCATCAAATTGTGCACTCTGACCATGACTCTATACGTGTACACAAAGCTATCAAAGTTTTAAACACGTATATGCAGTCAAATGCAGCGAACAACAAATTATGACGTTCAAAGTCTGAGTACGATAACTATAAATCCTGCTAATAACAAAATTACCGCATCGTAAACACTTGATAACAAGTGAAAGTTACTTCTCATTTGAGTTTGATGTATATAGGTTTAATATTCTTAAAAGCAGGTGCGAATGCCTTGCTTTCTATGTTTATCTAACTGTTAAAATGCATGGAATTCATTCTCTGCTTGTCAACTAATTGTCCAATCCAATCGGTCAAGTACCACCAATTTGTCTACTCACTTGACTATCTACTAGGAACACTTTAGTTTAAATGCACACGTTAAACAACGAATGAAGTGGTTGATAAATTACAGGAATAGCCATTAAGGTTGTGTAACACTACACGTGGAAGAAATACTAATATCTTGCTCTACTTCAGCACGTGAAGCTTTGTTTCCACTCATAACTATAATTAGTTTTATTTTGACCTTTAGAAAGTATAACGCTATATATATATATCAGTGAAAAATATGAATTTGTAGTTTATTTCTGCAGCATTTATTGAGGTTTGTGTTATATACATAGAAGACCAGAATTATTATTAGACAAAGTAATTATGACCCCTATTTTAATAACTTGATGGCGCCTATTCGTCGTCCTTGTATTATATATTTATGTTTTTAAACATGGTTGTCATCTACTGCAGAAACTATCACTTTACTAAGTTGTCATGCAGTTTCGTACGGTCGCTTCTCATCAGATCGATAACATTACTTGTCTTAATAAACTTTAAAAAAAAAACAACTTTTATATGAATTAAAATAGAAGCTATCGTGTAGCGTGTTGATAAAAATGAGGACTTAACACTAAACGGAATGTAATGAAGATACAGATGTGTGTAACTTCTAACGTTAAAATCTCATTCTCCCTTTATATATGGAAATCTATTTACAGATGCATGTTCTTACAGTCAGGATCTAGACAGTCCTTGTTTCAGTGTTTTCGTTCTTCCAACAAGGAAAACAACATTTCCTTACGTCCTCCCTCAATTCCAGTATTTAACTTGCATTGTATAGAGTATATAACATTCTACGAAGGGATTCAAGTTACTTCATTTGAGGTTATACCAACTTCTATCACCTATACAATAAGGGGCCTGTGATATTCCATAATAGTTCACGTAATATATAAGGTGTTTATGATTACTAAATATTCAGTTTGATTCTACACCTCAAGAAAGAGTATACTGAGAAATAGATTACCTCGTATGTAATCTTATATATTACTTATATATAAGTAATAGTGTTTTCTTATTGACCTTTATAAGGTCAATTATAAAGATACGTATAAATATAACGAATTTATATTTATATAAATATATATAAATTGTCCAATGCAATCGGTCAAGTACCACCAATTTGTCTACAGTTGTCTAAAATTGACAATTTTAACACCTTAACATAGGTGTTGACACCTTTTTGACACCTTAAAATAGGTGTGGGTAGTAACAATTTAATAAATTGTTAAATAACTTTAACAACAATTATTTGTTGTTAAAAAATCCTCTCAATAGTGAGAGGGAAATTACTACTAGTAATTAAAAATACTATAGATTGTTTTTACCTTAGATAGTAAGAAATAGTTATTGTTAACTAAATGTTCTAGTGTAATATGAAGTACTTTGATTCTATTTCCAACACCTTCTATGGATACAAATTTAAAGATATATTTCTCGTACTGCGTGTGTATGTGTGTGTGAGTTTTCATATAGCAAAGCCACGTCAGGCTATCTGCTAAGTCCACTGAGAGGAATTGAACCTCTAATTATTTCTCGTACTCCTTTGCACGATAACAAGAATACAAAATTTTTTTAACTATGAAATTAATAATCTGTTTGATATAAATCAAGAATAGCGCATCAGAGATGTTCCGAGAAAAGCCGACAATTTCAGTGAAAAACAGAATCAAGGAAAACATTGCAATTAACAATATAAGAGGGGATGGTAGTTACAGGCCAGGATTTGATACATCGAATTCTCTTGGCATTATGAGATAATTGCAGTTTACTTTCAAGTTAATTTAGAGTTTCATTTAAACTTACTTATCCATTGATTATTACATTCAATCTGTACAAAATTATCTGTTAAGCTTGTAGCAAAATATATTAACTTCGAAATTCAACATATGCAAAAATGTGTTTGTGTTATTCTTGATTTTGTTTATAATGTGTGCAAAGTAAGTGAAACAGTAAGTGTCCAACAGAAATTAAAAGAATTTACATGTTTCACATAAGATTTGTATTGCTTTGCCATAACAAATGGCTATCTGCGCTAGCCATCCAAATTTAGCAGTGTATGACTAGAAGGAAGGCAGCTAGTCATCACCACTCACCGCCAACTCTTGAGCTACTCGTTTACTAACGAATAGTGGGATAGCCCTTAACTTTATGACGCTTCCACGGCAAAAGGCGAACATGTTTGGTGTGACAGGGATTAGAATCCACGACCCTCAGGTAATGCTGCGCCGAAGAATAGTCGTTCATTTATTATTTTTTAGTACAGATCTTAAAATATACATAACAATGCTAGTATCATGGACAATGATCACATGTGGAAGTACTGTTACTTTATGTGTTAAAATCTAACAGACAGTTACTAAAATTATAGTAATTAAATATATGCACATATGAAAATCCACCTTTGTTAAACATCAGATAAAGTATCACGTATTAACTATTATGTCAAGTTATAAAGTCGAGTTATTAAAGGTGTTATTACATAATAAACGTTTTAGTGATGGTGTTAATTGTTGTATAAAGTCAAATTAATTAAAGTATATGTTTTAATTACTGAATGGTATTGCTCTTTTTATAGGGTGATTTAAAAGTTATATAACATGGCTGTCTGTAGCAGCGACCTAACAATATTTTCGCTGTTTCGAGGAATGTGAAACAATACGTTCTGTTTTACTAAAATAGGCAGTTATTAAAATAATATTAATTAATTGACGTTTTCACGTAAATGTGTCTTCAATAGGTGTATAGATCAGGTCGTATTGAGAAAATTAATAAATTACTGATCAAGAATTTTAAATTATTATCTGTTGTGTCCATCGAGGGAAACTGAACCGCTGATTTTTGAGTCGTAAATCCGATGACTCAGCGGGAGAGTGTGTGTTGTTTTTGTTTTCGTATAGCAGAACCACATCGGGCTATCTGCTGAGTCCAACGAGGGGTCCCAGCGGGAGAGTGTGTGTTGTTTTTGTTTATGTTTTCGTATAGCAGAACCACATCGGGCTATCTGCTGAGTCCAACGAGGGGTCCCAACAGGAGAGTGTGTGTTGTTTTTGTTTATGTTTTCGTATAGCAGAACCACATCGGGCTATCTGCTGAGTCCACCGAAGAGACCCAGCGGGAGAGTGTGTGTTGTTTTTGTTAATGTTTTCGTATAGCAGAACCACATCGGGCTATCTGCTGAGTCCACCGTGGGGACCCATCGGGAGATATGTTATTGAAAATCTATAAAGACTTGACTGAGGAAAATATAGTCTTTTTACGACTGAAAATTAAATTACTACTGAAAATCATAAACACTTGATTTACATTCAAATAATACGTTTTAATTAAGATACTGTCCTTTTAGGACTATTTGAATGGCAAAGAAATGTGAATAATTTAATGATAGCAAGTTTTTAAAATAATTATTAATTATAAATGATTTAATCAACTAGTTAAATAGTGTTAAAAGTCCTTTTAAAGGACTTAATTTAACTATGATTGAATTTATTACTAAGTAATAGATGTTAAGCATCATTATTAGGGCAAATTAATTATAAATGATTTAATTAACTATTGAAATAATGATTAATTATATTAATAGTGAGACAGGTATCATATGAGTCGTTGTTTCATGGCCGCCTGTTATAGCTGTCTGACAACATGTTTTATACTTTGTTGTGGCCCGACTTGGCTAGGTGGTCAGGGCGCTCGATTCGTAATCAGGGAGTCGTTTTATAAGTTACGGTCATTCTCACTATTCATCGGTAAAAGTGTAGCTAGTCTCAGAGTCGGTGATGAGTCGCAGTTGATGATGATAAGATTTGTATTGCTTGTTATAACAAATGGCTATTCTGCGCTAGCCATCCAAATTTAGCAGTGTATGACTAGAAGGAAGGCAGCTAGTCATCACCACTCACCGCCAACTCTTGAGCTACTCTGTTTACTAACGAATAGTGGGATAGCCCTTAACTTTATGACGCTTCCACGGCTTAAAAGGCGAACATGTTTGGTGTGACAGGGATTAGAATCCACGACCCTCAGGTAATGCTGCGCCGAAGAATAGTCGTTCATTTATTATTTTAGTACAGATCTTAAAATATACATAACAATGCTAGTATCATGGACAATGATCACATGTGGAAGTACTGTTACTTTATGTGTTAAAATCTAACAGACAGTTACTAAAATTATAGTAATTAAATATATGCACATATGAAAATCCACCTTTGTTAAACATCAGATAAAGTATCACGTATTAACTATTATGTCAAGTTATAAAGTCGAGTTATTAAAGGTGTTATTACATAATAAACGTTTTAGTGATGGTGTTAATTGTTGTATAAAGTCAAATTAATTAAAGTATATGTTTTAATTACTGAATGGTATTGCTCTTTTTATAGGGTGATTTAAAAGTTATATAACATGGCTGTCTGTAGCAACGACCTAACAATATTTTCGCTGTTTCGAGGAATGTGAAACAATACGTTCTGTTTTACTAAAATAGGCAGTTATTAAAATAATATTAATTAATTGACGTTTTTCACATTGACATCGGGCTATCTGCTGAGTCCACCGAGGGGACCCAGCGGGAGATATGTTATTGAAAATCTATAAAGACTTGACTGAGGAAAATATAGTCTTTTTACGACTGAAAATTAAATTACTACTGAAAATCATAAACACTTGATTTACATTTAAATAATACGTTTTAATTAAGATACTGTCCTTTTAGGACTAATTCAGTGGCAAAAAAATGTAAATAATTTAATGATAGCAAGCTTTTAAAATAATTATTAATTATAAATGATTTAATCAACTAGTTAAATAGTGTTAAAAGTCCTTTTAAAGGACTTAATTTAACTATGATTGAATTTATTACTAAGTAATAGATGTTAAGCATCATTATTAGGGCAACTTAATTATAAATGATTTAATTAACTATTGAAATAATGATTAATTATATTAATAGTGAGACAGGTATCATATGAGTCGTTGTTTCATGGCCGCCTGTTATAGCTGTCTAACAACATGTTTTATACTTTGTTGTGGCCCGACTTTGCTAGGTGGTCAGCGCTCGATTCGTAATCAGGGAGTCGTTTTATAAGTTACGGTCATTCTCACTATTCGTCGGTAAAAGTGTAGCTAGTCTCAGAGTCGGTGATGAGTCGCAGTTGATGATGACTAGTTACCTTCTCTCTTGTCTTACACTGTTAAATAAAGAACGGCTAGCGTAGAAAATCCTCGTACATAACTTATCGTGGCGACCTAGCAACATGTCCTTACAAAACGCGTCGTCTGGTGGTACATTTTGGAAATATGACGTTTTATCTCCAATGTCATCACCCCTCATTCCTTACCTCTCTCTGAGACAGATATTTACTGGGAGTCTGCATCCTTTGATGCCGATATACCAATATAACTAATACCGTTATATTTTTGTTACATTTTTATCTAATTTTGTTTATAACTTTTTCTAAAATGTCTTTTTTATCTCTAGTGCTGACAAGTATATTGTGTTTTGTTTCATAAATATCTTTATGATGAGGTTTCTAACACTTGACTGTTGGATTAGGTTTGTTGATGACACGATCTAAACAATGATGATCGTTTTAAATCTGCCTAGTTTATATTTCAGTTTGAAAAAAGATAATTGTTTAATATTTCTCAGAAGTACTTATTAAAATGAATACCAGTGAGACGATACTCACCCACTGAAACTATACTTAGACTCCATGCCTCTATATTAAATATCATGTAACCAATTTTCTCAAAAATTAGCAATTTAGCATACTTATATAGACAGAGCATTTCGAAAACGAATTGAAACATATAAAAAACATTACTAATGATATATTTTATTGTGGTGTTATAAATAAACGTTCAATACAGAAAAATACAATTAATCTTTTATCAATGTCCTAAAGTAAAACTAGTTAAAAACGTATCCATAAAACATAACTTTTTTCCTATTTTAATACGACTAAAACAATAATTTAAACGTATTCAAATATATAGAGCCTTTAAATGTTGACCCTCAATTAATACAAAATCCTTTGGGCATTTTAAACTTTTATTCTATTTTTTCATTTTATAATTTTATACAATTTTTCGACACGCATAGCAAATTGCATAACTCAGCAGATGGCGTATAACCTTTAGCACTTTTAACATTAGGGCTGTACAAAACCATGTGAAAGTAACATTTCGATTTTCCTTAGGTGTGGGTAGTAAAAGAAAGATGTATTTGTCTGACCTTAATCTCTCCATAATTTGTTTGTTTGTTTTGGAATTTTGCGCAAAGCTACTCGAGGGCTATTTGCGCTAGCCGTCACTAATTTAGCATTGTATGACCAGAGGGAAGGCTGTTCGTCATCACCACCCACTACCAACTCTTGAGCCACTCTTTCACCAACGAATACTGGGATTGACCGTCACATTATAACGCCCCCACGGCTGAAAGGGCGAGCATGTGTGGTGCGACGGGGATTCGAACCCACGACTCTCGGATTACAAGTCGAACGTCTTAACCCACCTGGCCAGGCCAGGCCAGGCCTTCTTCTCCACAGACTAGCACAAAATCTATGATTTCTGTAAGCTTTACTGTTGTAACTGCTTTGAAATATTGCCTTCCCTGAAATATATTCAAAATAGTGCACACCTAAATGACAGTCAAAAATTTACGTTTACATTTACAGATTTAATTTCACCCAACATTGCCAAAACTTATAACTACCCACATAAATTTCTTCGGCAGAAAACAATTAGATTTGTTTGTTTGCAATTACACACAAAGTTACACGACTGGCTGTCTGTGTTACGCCCACCACGAGTATCGAAACACGGTTTCTAGTGTTTTAAGTCCGCAAACATACCATGGTGCCACTGGGTGGGGGGAATGAGTTGCTTTACTACATAGAGTTTTATATGTTTTATAAATCTCTTCAAATTACGAGATAATTTATCACGTTTATTAATTAGTTATCCACAAAGAATAAATTAATTTAATGACATTGAAATGTCAAAAATTTATTCTTTATTTTTGGGCAAATCATGAAAAACAAGCAGTCGGACATTATGTAACATATATTTCACCTCTGTTAAATTCAGTGTAAATATCGAGAATATTAAAACTTACTGATGTTGTCACTTTGCAACAAAGATCTCATTAACCTATATTTAAACTGTTAGATACGAAATAATCAGAACAAACATAGAAAGTAGAAAGTGCACTCAGAAGTGTGAAATGTTCGTTTCTCTAAAGAAGTACGTTACTGGTCAACTCGAATAGATTTGTTCAGTGATTGGCTATAGTGAAGCAAATAATACGCTGTCTTACGAGATTGATTAGATGGGTCTAGGCGAGCTACTGGCGTGAATGCATTATATCATTCTGAGACGAAGAAGCATACGATGATGGGTAATTCTCGTTCAAAACAATTTTCCTGATGAAAACAACAAAACCAAACAGGAATGCTCCAGTCTGGTCTACCAAACGTTTCGTAAAATTAACTATTACTTTGGTTTCATGGGAGGGTGCTTCTTACTAGACTTAACACGGAGTGGTCGAGAAGACTTACGTTCGAAAAGATGCAGTTTTCTGACAATCTACTCGATGTTCCTATGGATATTTGGGCTATCTTACGGTGTTTATACAATATATTTATTCCAAATATCCTCTTTTGAGTTTACAAAATACATACGATTACTGAATTTTGTAACTTTCACATCCCTCCTGTTGAGTTCCACCTTTTCTACTATAGTTTCATGGTATAAAGGAACTCATTGCAGTTTAATTTTGAAAAGATTGATTGTCCTGGAAAAAGAAATTAATTTTATTCCAAAGCAAAAATCAAAAATACAGTATCTTTCAAACATTGTAATGTGGTTATATACTGTAATATGTCTTTCTTTCGTATTGCTTTCGGTAACAATCCGTTTTTACCTTAACCCTTTGTTTAGTTTCCATCTCAGAAATATACCTATTATCTTTGCATTTTTTTGTCTTTCACTTACTTTTGATAGGATGGGAGCAGTTGTACAACATCTATATTATTTATTTTGCTTTTTTTCTTAGCAATTTATTTGATTCATTGAATACACGCGTCCGAGAAATAATAAACACTAGAGATAGATCAGTTTCTTCGGAATTTGAAAATTTGAGAATACTTCATGTTAGGTTATGTGAGCTTGTGAAAGATACAGATGAATTTCTTTCTCCTGGCATACTTATTATGTTTTTCAACAGAATTTTGTTTTGTTGTGTTTCTGGAACATTGATGGCATACTCCCAAAAATATGGAATGATGATTCATCTGGTTACCTCTTTCATAGTTCTTTTCACTGGAATGTTCATCGCTTGCCTGTTTTCAGAAAATATGGAAAATAAGGTGAGATTAGTAAGATATACGTTAAACGAGAATATAACCATAGTTATGACGTTTTAATATTAAACTGATAAAATACTATAATGTTAATTTTAAATGTTTCTTCAAATTGAAAAATACCTTTATACTAGAGTGAAAATATTTACCTGTCTGAAAAAATATTATTAAAGTAAGTGTATGAATATTTATATCATTAAATATATGAGTGTAGACAAAACCTCACAAGTAACACGAACGCACTTTAAACACTAGAACAGTTTATTTCAGCAAGCACTGTAAACCTCAACTACATTTTCGTGTCAACAGCATGATAAAGGTCATCGTCAATGGCTACCAAAGTCTTATCAGGTGGTCAGTGGATTCCTGAAGATAGGTACTTTGGGCCTTAAAACAAATTGTTAGTGTACCGTACATTTTAACCCAAACAAAAAAATAGAGATTCGTTTTTTAATGTTGAATATTCTTCCGAACACCAAAATCTTCATGGATTCCTCATTACACCCGTTATTTACCACTTCTGTAAGAGGTTAGGATAAAAGAGTCATTATCTACATTAGATATACTGAATCTAATATTTTCTACCGTACTATTGCCATATCATATTGTTTAGTTTCGGAAATATTACTTTACGTAAAGCTTTCGATCGCTTGGCTTAATTTTAAACCCGGCAACGTCGTTGCACCTATCATGTGCAAAAAAGTGAATTTAACTATTAGTTTGGTTTCTTATGTTTATGTTAAAATATATAAAATGTGGAAGACAGCTTCCACCACCATTTTGTATGGCATTGAAAACGTATTATACGACATTGGTTAAAGATCATATAAAATAAGGTTATCAGCTTTAATTTTTTAAACTGTTTTGCTCTGACTGACCTTTAAGTGTTCTGTTATTCTCTGTAGGTGTCTCCAATAAATGTTGAATTATAGCTCTTGCCTGATTATGACAAAAAATCGTGTTTTATTTTTCTGTATACTAATTTGGGCAACCAGTTCTTCACAATTGTTCAAATTTTTCAGACAAAGCAGATTCATTTGAAATGTCTGCAGTAATTAAGTAAAAAATTGTTGGGAACTTCTATCTATGAAACTGGTTTAGTTTGAATTTCGCGTAAAGCTGCACGAGGGCTATCTGCGCTAGCCGTCCCTAATTTAGCAATGTAAGACTAGACTTAAGGCAGCTAGTCATCACTGCACACCGACAACTCTTAGGCTACTCTTTTAGCAACGAAGAGTGAAATTGACTGCCACACTATAACGCCCCTGGAAGGGTAAGCATGTTTAGTGTGACAGGGATGGCAACCCGTGACCCTCGGATTACGAGTCGAGTGCCTTAAATACCTGTCCATGCCAGGCCGTCACAAAGAGAAAGAACAGTCTTCATGAATAATTCCTTTTTTGTCCTGCATATCTAGCCCAGATTAAAACTTTGAAGCACGTATAAATTTTCCCGCATTTCATAACGTTACAAAAGAGACTGCAATTGTTTATATATCGCTTATATATATATATTTGTATGTGCATATTATAAATAAATAAATATATGTATTGCACTGGGACTAATTCATTTTAAATCCATTTTTGCTACGTTTTAAAGTCCAACGATGTCTAAACTTTTCCACTGGGTATAATATTGAGTTGAAATGAATGGTAGATATGGACTGTCTTCTATTAAAATTCCTCCTAAATTATGCATTTTGTGATTTATTTTTGTGTTTTGCTCTGAAGATGTGAATACAATTAAACTATATTGTAGTTGCATGTTATGCTGTTACTGTCTCATTGAATAGTAAAATTTGACTATAACTCTTTAACTGTACACACACACAGCTACCAAAGTTTCAAACACGTATATGCGGCAAAATGATGCAAACCACGAATGAAGGTTCAAAGTCTGAGTACAATCATAAAACCTGCTAATAACAGATTTAACACTTTGTAAACACTTTATAACAAGTGTAAGTGACTTGTCACAAGTCATCTTGTCATATGGGTTTGACGTACATTAAATGTGTAATACTCTTAAAAGCTGGTGCGAAAACCTTTTATGTTTATCTATCTCTTAGAAATGCATGGAAGTAGTTCTTTACTTGTTCATTTAATTGCCCAATAGATCAAATGCCACCAATATGTCTACATGTGTAATTTTCGTTAGGAACACTTTAGCTTAAACCCAGATATGAATATAAATTTATATATATATATATTGATAAAAAATGTGAATGTGTACTTTATTCCTTTAACATTTATGGTCGGTATAATTGTACATTGGAATGACAATAATCACCATAGGGAAGAGAACCATACTCTCATTTTAATGACTTCATAGTTCCTGCTGGTCGTCCTTGTATTATTGAATTATTATTGTCATATAGTTTGAAATATGTTATTTTACTAAGATGATATGTAATTTTTGTACAGTAGCTTCCATGAGGTCGATAACGTTACCTATCTATTAGGATTAAAATATTAATAATTAGGACTTAACAGTAAACAGAAAGTAATGCAGACACGTTATAAACTTTTTAAGTTAAAATCTAACACTCTTATTTTTATATCAAATGGCATACAACTATTAAGTTTACCAATAATATAACTTTTTACACAAAATGAACAAATATCCCTGGTCACTTTCTACATTACAAAAAACACAGTAAATGTTCTACCGTATTCAAATATAGAAAATTCGATTTATATTTTCGTTCTTTCCATTACTTAAATGGTAACATTAAAGCTTAATATTCTGCAGCATTATGTGTTATAAACAAGTAATCATTGTAATTTCAAATAACCAGACAATAAATATCAGCTTCCATCACCTGTACAATATGGCACCTGTAATATTTCACGTATAATGTAAGGTTTTTACTAATTACTCCACATTCGACCTCAATAAATATTTCAAGAAATATTATATTCACAAATAGATCACCTCCTAAGTACTATAAGAATCACCAATCCAAAATATTTTAAATAGTTTTCCTTATGTAATAAAAAGTAGCTAATGTTAACTAAACATTCTAGTGTAATATGAAGCATTTTAAACATATTTCCAAATAATTCTGTGAAAAGAACTTTAGGCCAGGTGGGTTACGGCGTTCGACGCGTAATCTGAGGGTCAAGGGTTCGAATCCGCTTCGCACCAAACATGCTCACCCTTTCAGCATAAGGGTGACGTTTTTATGCATTATGGAATTCTTTCATGGCATATCATTATATGCCACAGATATAATGTGGCAATCAATCCTACTAATCTTTGGTAAAAGAGTAGCGCAAGATTTGGTGGTGGGCGGTGTGACTAGCTGCCTTTCCTTTAGTCTTACATTGTTCAATTATGGACGACTGTCGCAGATAGCCCTCATGTAGCTTTGCGCGAAATTCAAAACAAACAAATACCTCAGTTAACATACGGTTAATGTATCGAGAATGTTAAACCTTACTGATGTTGTTACTTCACAACAAAGAACTTATTAACTTATATATACGGTTAGTTACTAAATAATTAGGACAAGTATAGAACGATGACAATGTGATGTCTATTACCTTAAAATAAATGCTATTGATTTACTCGGCTAGACATGTTTTATGATTGGCTATAGCAAAGCAAAGTCTGCGCTGTCATACGTGATGACAGAAAAGGACTGACGCATGGTATTCCGTTGAATCCTAAGCACACTATATCACTCCTATTCGAAGTATAACATGGCGGACTCTTCTCATTTACCAACAATTTTCCTTAGTGAAAACAACAAAACCAAACGGGAATGCTTTAGTCTGGTTTACCAAAGTTTTCGAAGGATTAGCTGGTTTTTCCGTATCTTGGGATGGTACTCTTCAGCAGAGTTAACACAGAGCGGACCAGAAGATGTCCGTACAAAAAGATGTAATTTCATGGTAATCTACCCAGTGTTTCTATGGATACTTGTGTTGTCTTGTGGTATTTATATGCTCCCTTTATCTCAAGCCCCCTCTTCTAAATTTAATGAATTCTCACGTATACTCAACTATGTAAACTTCACAGTCTTTCTATCGAATTGTATGGTTTCTACTATGGTTTCATGGTATAAAGGACCACACTGCATTTCAATTGTGAAAAAGCTAATTGTCATGGAAAACGAAATTTGCTTCCTCAGAAAGCAAAAAATTAAAACTAAATATTTTTCGAACATAATAATGTTGTTTTTGTTCGTTATAGTCCCTTCTTACGTATTGTTTGTGGTTTTATTCAACCTGTATTTAAACTCTATGCTTAGTTTCGATTACCGGAGTATATCTTTGTTTATCACAAGTTTTATCCTTACTTATTTTCTTATAGGCTGGGGACAATACTATGTCACTTACGTTTCTTATTTTTCGTTTGTTTTCAGCAGTTTATTTGATTTTCTGAACGAAAGACTCGAGACATAACAAACACTGTAGATGTAGCGGAATTTGAAAACTTGAGAATACTTCATGTTAGGTTATGTGAGCTTGTTAAAGATACAGATAAGTGTTTTTCTCCTGGCATACTTATTATGTTTTTCAATGGAATTTTGTTTTGTTGTATTTGTGGAACACTGATGGCATACTCCTCAAATAATGGAATGGTGATTGAACTGGTTACCTCTTTCATAGTTCTTTTCACTGGAATGTTCATCTCTTGCACGTTTTCAGAAAACATGCAAAATAAGGTAAGCATCACTAAGAAATACGTTAAATGATAAAATCATTGTAGTTGTGAGGTTTTACATTAAAGTTTAATGTTAATTTTAAACGTTTTGAAATAAATATGCAAAACGACTCGTTTGGGTTGAGAAAATATTTTACATAGAAGAGCGAACAACGTTTTGTTCGGTTGGTCGAGATCTTTATATTATAGTCAAAATATTTATTTCTCTAAAAATATTATTATTAAAGTGCTTCATAAACTTCTATGCCAATAATTGCCACTATCCTATTAGTTGGAGTCGAGATGCCACTAAGAAAGGAGATTTCAAGCCTTAACTATAAATTGTTATTGAATACTAGTGTACCACACAGTTCGGCATAAATGAACAAAAATACCAAATGTTAACGTGGAACATTTCTCTTATCATCCAAAATTAATTACTTCTCGATACATCCAACATCACAGCCATTGTTCACTATTTAGATGAAAAGGTCAAACAATGCAATTGGCCTGTCTGAAATCTCATCTTGAATCCATCGTAACCGCTCAGGGCGGTATATAACAACGAGTAAGTTGACGCTAATTAACATCACTTTTTATTAACACAAAACCTGTCCTCTATTGACCAAATCCTTTGGTTAATATCTCTTAAAGTAGAATGACATTTTTGCTGTTTTGATAAGATAGTATCAATAAATATGAGAACTGTTGTAAGGGTATTTTTTTTCATCTAGGGATGTTCTTGTATCATTTAATAATATGTAATACACTATGGCTAAAGAGTATTGGTTCTGTAGTTAGAGCTATTCAACCTCATAGCTTTCGATCGCTAGATTTAACAACAACTTCGCAACGTTGTTACCCTATAAAGTAAAAGAAATGAATTTTATTATTAGTTTTATTTCGTTTGTTTATGTCATAAAAAATGAAAGAAAAAGATATAGGAGACTACCTTTACCAACAATTTGTATGGTATTAAAAAGGTATTATACGAAATATAATATAACAATGCCAGGTGTGTTAAGGCGTTCAACTCGTAATCTGAGGGTCGCGGGTTCGAATCGCAATCGCACCAAACATGATTGCCCTTTCAGCCGTGGGATCGTTATAATTTGACGGTCAATCCCATTATTCGTTGGTAAAAAGAGTAGCCCAAGAGTTGGCGGTGGGTGGTGATGAATAGCTGCCTTCCTTCTAGTCTTACACTGCTACATTAGGGACGGCTAGAGCAAATAGCCCTCGAGTAGCTTTTAGCGGAATTCTAAAACAAACAAACAGCCCTCTTTTAACACGAATTGTGTTATCACCTTAATGTGTTATGCTTTTGTGCTGTGATCTTTGTGTGTGATCGTTTCCATGTGTGTATACAATAAATGTTGAATTATAGTTACTGTCTTGTTTTTGATTAAAAACATGTTTTATTTCTGTATTTTAATCAGGGCAGCCAGTTCTTCAAGATAGTTCAAACATTTAAGACAGAGCAGATTCCTTTGGAATCTTTGCAGCAAGTAAGTAAAATTGATAAGTTTCTAACATAATATCAGGATAAGCTAGAACACCTTAACATAAGAGAAGACAAAACATTATGATAATTATGATAGGGCAAAAGTTTTCGTAAAATCTTAGTATTACATTTCTAAAATCAAAATATATTACATGATATTTATATTCCTCCATCATTACTATTCAGTTTCATGGGAGAAATTTTGACTTTTCTTTGATATTCCAATGTCATCTGCTTTTCTGCACTTTAGATTACACGTATAAAATGTTCACGTATTGCTTTAATTATGAAGAAACACGCACTATTAATAGTATATTCTATTTAAACACACTTCATATTGTAACGTATGATAATATTAGACAGTAATACGGAATGAATCTGAAAACTGAATTATTTTTAATACCTAGAAATACTTGTGTAGGTCTAGTATAGAAAATGCGAAGACATTTATTGGTCATAAAATGAGAAATAAAATGAACAATAAAAACATCTTAATGTAAAAGACGTTAATAGGAACTAGACTGTTAAAATACCAGTGGCATATTTTCCGCGTCACCATCTTTCCCGGACGTAAACCAGCCCGCGGAGAGTTTTTAAAAAATAGTGCTTTAGTCGTTATAAAAATATTTGAAACATGTATGACCAGTACTAGCACAACTATATAATTACTGCAGTTTAGGAAAAGCAGTGACACAAGATGTTATTTATGTTTTAGTTATGTTTTACGTATAGTTGTGATAAAACAAATCTCCCGGCCAGCACACACCACTGTAAAATACATATTTCAATCAGAAGATATTTACTTTCTTTCTAAAATACTATTATTCAACGTTCAAAATATTTTTCGATAACCTTGAAACTGAAGAATTTAACGTTGGAATGCACGAGGAATAGCAACCACTAAGTGTATTCTTTGATATATTGTTCAGGCAGAGTATTCATAATGAAACTTTGTAGAATGGACGACAACTTTCGAAACGTCGTCCTCTACACATATGTCTTCACAACAGAGAGTTGCCGCCCATTCTAAAAAGTTTCATCAACGACTAGGTGATATGCACAAACCAAAAGTCAACATTTTTGAGCTAAAATAAAGTTGTGATCGAATAATTTATTAGGTTTTTTTTGGAAGCAAATATTTAACTCTTAAAGCGTAAATTTCAATAATTGTATTGGTCGCCAATTACATAAGGCTTATTGGTTGATCTTTGCAACTTAAGTTTTTGCTGAACTTTGAATTTAAAATATATTATTTCCATATCCACAGGTAATACTCTCCACTACGATAACCTCAGAAAATGGAATATGCTTTACTGCATCAGGTTTCTTTGCAATAAACCGTTCTTTGATGACAACTGTACGTACGCTTGAACGAATTGTCGTTCTATAAAGCATAAGGCAAAGCTAAAAATATATAAAAAATTGTAACAGTAAAGTTCAAAATAAAGTTCACTTTTAAATCATAATAATAATAAATAAAAGTTTTATTGTTATTATCTTGATAATAAAAGTCTTTTTCAACTTTATTGTCAAAGTGTCTAATTCTCACCAGTACGTTTTACAACTTATGAAATATATATATTTATAAAATAAGTTTATCATGTTTCAATACCTGAGAGAAAGTTTAAAGTAGTTCTTATGAGCCACATATTTTTAGACTCTTACAACATATCATGTTTAATAAAGTTTCAAGCGTGTAACGTTCTTCTTAGATACATTGTAATACTGTATGAAAACGACGTTCTTTTGCTGCAATGACAATTTTCTTTACTCGCTGTTTCAACCAGAAACAGTAACTATAAATAACTTATCTTTCAAATGTACCAATAAACGTTTTTCTTTTCTAATATAAACGTAACTTTCTATGTTACGTTATCCAAACCAATCATTATATTCTAAAAGTCCCCACCTGGTACAGCGGTAAGTCTTCGGATTTACAACGCTAAAATCAGTGGTTTGATTCCCGTCGGTAGACTCAGCAGAAAGCCCAATGTGGCTTTGTTATAAAAAAACGCACATATTCTAAAGATGGTTGGTATGGGTATTAAACCTTTAATTAAAATAAACCACAGAACAACGGTTCGACCTGTCTTAGGTCAGCTGCAGGTTAACTATCGTTATTTGTTTTCTAAAACCTCCTTTTATAAATATGTTTACACTTTCATAATAAAACGTAGGTAGTTAGCAAAGTCAGTAATCAATGTAGATCAACCCCTTAAAGGATTACAATATACTTAGTTGACAAACTAAATAATAGATGGATGAATGAATAGATAGTAAGTTTGGAAATTCAAGCCCGTCGACATTGAAATAAATTATCTTCTATTTTAAGAAAAAACTATTCGAGTTTTCACAGTTTTATTTAAGAACAGAAGCTAATTTAAAATTGTTATCATTTTCTAGTTGATGTCGTTTCGCTGTAAACTATGTTATTAACATTAATAACAAAACATATTTCACGTTTCGCTTCAAACTGTCTCTTAATATCGGATAACTTTTTTGTTTTATTTTTCCTTGTTTAGACTTTAGAGTATTATATGTTTTTATTTTTATTTTTTTTACAGATCATTGGGGCTATTATAACCTACACTGTTATCATGATCCAGACTGGAGGAATATAAATCATTAATTATAAAAATGAACAACTCACTTCAAGAACGATTCTTAAAATTTTGAAAATTCATAATTATTCAAAACAATTATTATAATTGTTCTTTGAGAAATTTATTATACATTTAAAATATAATATTACAGTATTCATTATATTAAGAGCAACAATTTGCACTCACTCATACTTAGAGTTACTTGTAATTAAGTCACAAAGAGAAAAGACATTTTTTTATACGAAAATGTTCCTTCTTCTCCTATACGTTTAAACAATATTATACATTTCAGCAATGCATAATGTTTATACTGTTACAAATCTTACTGCAGTTTCTCAATATTGTATTTATTTATATTGGTGTTTATGTTTGCATACTATAAAGAAAGAATTTGACTTATCGTTTTGATATTATTTTATGGCATATTTTAATTCACTGAAGTCTAAAATTTCTTCTCATAATATTGTTGAGATCTAAAAATAGTATATCTTGACTGTCCTGTACTTAGATTATTGCTGACTTATGTGATCTGTATTTGTTTTTACACGAAGATCTGAATAACAATAAAGTGTACTGTAGTTATATCTTACCTGTTTCGAGGTTTTCGTTATTTTCGTTACTAATTGTACTAAACACATTTCTTTAACACGATAACAGCTCTTTCATTACTTTAAATCTAAAAATCTTTTGGGTATCATCTGATATCATAGTTTGATAATTATTTAAGTAAAATCAAGATATAGTCTCTCATAATGTATTTAGACATTAAATACATGTCTATCGTACTTAATAATCAGACGTACGTCAAGCTAAACTTCTGTGAAACAAACTGTTAAATAGGAAATGTAAAGCGTAGTTAAAAGCACCAAATATGCTCGCCCTTTCAACCGTGGAGGCATTATAAAGTGACGGTCAATCCCAATAATCGTTGGTAAAAGAGTAGCTAGTCTCAGAGTCGGTGATGAGTCGCAGTTGATGATGACTAGTTACCTTCTCTCTTTTCTTACACTGTTAAATAAAGAACGGCTAGCGTAGAAAATCCTCGTACATAACTTATCGTGGCGACCTAGCAACATGTCCTTACAAAACGCGTCGTCTGGTGGTACATTTTGGAAATATGACGTTTTATCTCCAATGTCATCACCCCTCATTCCTTACCCTCTCTCTGAGACAGATATTTACCGGGAGTCTGCATCCTTTGGATGCCGATATACCAATATAACTAATACCGTTATATTTTTGTTACATTTTTATCTAATTTTGTTTATAACTTTTTCTAAAATGTCTTTTTTATCTCTAGTGCTGACAAGTATATTGTGTTTTGTTTCATAAATATCTTTATGATGAGGTTTCTAACACTTGACTGTTGGATTAGGTTTGTTGATGACACGACCTAAACAATGATGATCGTTTTAAATCTGCCTAGTTTATATTTCAGTTTGAAAAAAGATAATTGTTTAATATTTCTCAGAAGTACTTATTAAAATGAATACCAGTGAGACGATACTCACCCACTGAAACTATATTTAGACATGATATTAAATATCATGTAACCAATTTTCTCAAAAATTAGCAGCTTAGCATACTTATATAGACAGAGCATTTCGAAAACGAATTGAAACATATAAAAACATTACTAATGATATATTTTATTGTGGTGTTATAAATAAACGTTCAATACAGAAAAATACAATTAATCTTTTATCAATGTCCTAAAGTAAAACTAGTTAAAACGTATCCATAAAACAAAACTTTTTCCTATTTTAATACGACTAAAACAATAATTTAAACGTATTCAAATATATAGAGCCTTTAAATGTTGACCCTCAATTAATACAAAATCCTTTGGGCATTTTAAACTTTTATTCTATTTTTTCATTTTATAATTTTATACAATTTTTCGACACGCATAGCAAATTGCATAACTCAGCAGATGGCGTATAACCTTTAGCACTTTTAACATTAGGGCTGTACAAAACCATGTGAAAGTAACATTTCGATTTTCCTTAGGTGTGGGTAGTAAAGAAAGATGTATTTGTCTGACCTTAATCTCTCCATAATTTGTTTGTTTGTTTTGGAATTTTGCGCAAAGCTACTCGAGGGCTATTTGCGCTAGCCGTCACTAATTTAGCATTGTATGACCAGAGGGAAGGCTGTTCGTCATCACCACCCACTACCAACTCTTGAGCCACTCTTTCACCAACGAATACTGGGATTGACCGTCACATTATAACGCCCCACGGCTGAAAGGGCGAGCATGTGTGGTGCGACGGGGATTCGAACCCACGACTCTCGGATTACAAGTCGAACGTCTTAACCCACCTGGCCAGGCCAGGCCAGGCCTTCTTCTCCACAGACTAGCACAAAATCTATGATTTCTGTAAGCTTTACTGTTGTAACTGCTTTGAAATATTGCCTTCCCTGAAATATATTCAAAATAGTGCACACCTAAATGACAGTCAAAATTTACGTTTACATTTACAGATTTAATTTCACCCAACATTGCCAAAACTTATAACTACCCACATAAATTTCTTCGGCAGAAAACAATTAGATTTGTTTGTTTGCAATTACACACAAAGTTACACGACTGGCTGTCTGTGTTACGCCCACCACGAGTATCGAAACACGGTTTCTAGTGTTTTAAGTCCGCAAACATACCATGGTGCCACTGGGTGGGGGGAATGAGTTGCTTTACTACATAGAGTTTTTATATGTTTTATAAATCTCTTCAAATTACGAGATAATTTATCACGTTTATTAATTAGTTATCCACAAAGAATAAATTAATTTAATGACATTGAAATGTCAAAAATTTATTCTTTATTTTTGGGCAAATCATGAAAAACAAGCAGTCGGACATTATGTAACATATATTTCACCTCTGTTAAATTCAGTGAAAATATCGAGAATATTAAAACTTACTGAGGTTGTCACTTTGCAACAAAGATCTCATTAACCTATATTTAAACTGTTAGATACGAAATAATCAGAACAAACATAGAAAGTAGAAAGTGCACTCAGAAGTGTGAAATGTTCGTTTCTCTAAAGAAGTTCGTTACTGGTCAACTCGAATAGATTTGTTCAGTGATTGGCTATTGTGAAGCAAATAATACGCTGTCTTACGAGATTGATTAGATGGGTCTAGGCGAGCTACTGGCGTGAATGCATTATATCATTCTGAGACGAAGAAGCATACGATGATGGGTAATTCTCGTTCAAAAACAATTTTTCCTGATGAAAACAACAAAACCAAACAGGAATGCTCCAGTCTGGTCTACCAAACGTTTCGTAAAATTAACTATTACTTTGGTTTCATGGGAGGGTGCTTCTTACTAGACTTAACACGGAGTGGTCGAGAAGACTTACGTTCGAAAAGATGCAGTTTTCTGACAATCTACTCGATGTTCCTATGGATATTTGGGCTATCTTACGGTGTTTATACAATATATTTATTCCAAATATCCTCTTTTGAGTTTACAAAATACATACGATTACTGAATTTTGTAACTTTCACATCCCTCCTGTTGAGTTCCACCTTTTCTACTATAGTTTCATGGTATAAAGGAACTCATTGCAGTTTAATTTTGAAAAGATTGATTGTCCTGGAAAAAGAAATTAATTTTATTCCAAAGCAAAAATCAAAAATACAGTATCTTTCAAACATTGTAATGTGGTTATATACTGTAATATGTCTTTCTTTCGTATTGCTTTCGGTAACAATCCGTTTTTACCTTAACCCTTTGTTTAGTTTCCATCTCAGAAATATACCTATTATCTTTGCATTTTTTGTCTTTCACTTACTTTTGATAGGATGGGAGCAGTTGTACAACATCTATATTATTTATTTTGCTTTTTTTCTTAGCAATTTATTTGATTCATTGAATACACGCGTCCGAGAAATAATAAACACTAGAGATAGATCAGTTTCTTCGGAATTTGAAAATTTGAGAATACTTCATGTTAGGTTATGTGAGCTTGTGAAAGATACAGATGAATTTCTTTCTCCTGGCATACTTATTATGTTTTTTCAACAGAATTTTGTTTTGTTGTGTTTCTGGAACATTGATGGCATACTCCCAAAATTATGGAATGATGATTCATCTGGTTACCTCTTTCATAGTTCTTTTCACTGGAATGTTCATCGCTTGCCTGTTTTCAGAAAATATGGAAAATAAGGTGAGATTAGTAAGATATACGTTAAACGAGAATATAACCATAGTTATGACGTTTTAATATTAAACTGATAAAATACTATAATGTTAATTTTAAATGTTTCTTCAAATTGAACAATACCTTTATACTAGAGTGAAAATATTTACCTGTCTGAAAAAATATTATTAAAGTTAGTGTATGAATATTTATATCATTAAATATATGAGTGTAGACAAAAACCTCACAAGTAACACGAACGCACTTTAAACACTAGAACAGTTTATTTCAGCAAGCACTGTAAACCTCAACTACATTTTCGTGTCAACAGCATGATAAAGGTCATCGTCAATGGCTACCAAAGTCTTATCAGGTGGTCAGTGGATTCCTGAAGATAGGTACTCTTGGGCCTTAAAACAAATTGTTAGTGTACCGTACATTTTAACCCAAACAAAAAAATAGAGATTCGTTTTTTTAATGTTGAATATTCTTCCGAACACCAAAATCTTCATGGATTCCTCATTACACCCGTTATTTACCACTTCTGTAAGAGGTTAGGATAAAGAGTCATTATCTACATTAGATATACTGAATCTAATATTTTCTACCGTACTATTGCCATATCATATTGTTTAGTTTCGGAAATATTACTTTACGTAAAGCTTTCGATCGCTTGGCTTAATTTTAAACCCGGCAACGTCGTTGCACCTATCATGTGCAAAAAAGTGAATTTAACTATTAGTTTGGTTTCTTATGTTTATGTTAAAATATATAAAATGTGGAAGACAGCTTCCACCACCATTTTGTATGGCATTGAAAACGTATTATACGACATTGGTTAAAGATCATATAAAATAAGGTTATCAGCTTTAATTTTTTTAAACTGTTTTGCTCTGACTGACCTTTAAGTGTTCTGTTATTCTCTGTAGGTGTCTCCAATAAATGTTGAATTATAGCTCTTGCCTGATTATGACAAAAAATCGTGTTTTATTTTTCTGTATACTAATTTGGGCAACCAGTTCTTCACAATTGTTCAAATTTTTCAGACAAAGCAGATTCATTTGAAATGTCTGCAGTAATTAAGTAAAAATTGTTGGGAACTTCTATCTATGAAACTGGTTTAGTTTGAATTTCGCGTAAAGCTGCACGAGGGCTATCTGCGCTAGCCGTCCCTAATTTAGCAATGTAAGACTAGACTTAAGGCAGCTAGTCATCACTGCACACCGACAACTCTTAGGCTACTCTTTTAGCAACGAAGAGTGAAATTGACTGCCACACTATAACGCCCCTGGAAGGGTAAGCATGTTTAGTGTGACAGGGATGGCAACCCGTGACCCTCGGATTACGAGTCGAGTGCCTTAAATACCTGTCCATGCCAGGCCGTCACAAAGAGAAAGAACAGTCTTCATGAATAATTCCTTTTTGTCCTGCATATCTAGCCCAGATTAAAACTTTGAAGCACGTATAAATTTTCCCGCATTTCATAACGTTACAAAAGAGACTGCAATTGTTTATATATCGCTTATATATATATATTTGTATGTGCATATTATAAATAAATAAATATATGTATTGCACTGGGACTAATTCATTTTTAAATCCATTTTTGCTACGTTTTAAAGTCCAACGATGTCTAAACTTTTCCACTGGGTATAATATTGAGTTGAAATGAATGGTAGATATGGACTGTCTTCTATTAAAATTCCTCCTAAATTATGCATTTTGTGATTTATTTTTGTGTTTTGCTCTGAAGATGTGAATACAATTAAACTATATTGTAGTTGCATGTTATGCTGTTACTGTCTCATTGAATAGTAAAATTTGACTATAACTCTTTAACTGTACACACACACAGCTACCAAAGTTTCAAACACGTATATGCGGCAAAATGATGCAAACCACGAATGAAGGTTCAAAGTCTGAGTACAATCATAAAACCTGCTAATAACAGATTTAACACTTTGTAAACACTTTATAACAAGTGTAAGTGACTTGTCACAAGTCATCTTGTCATATGGGTTTGACGTACATTAAATGTGTAATACTCTTAAAAGCTGGTGCGAAAACCTTTTATGTTTATCTATCTCTTAGAAATGCATGGAAGTAGTTCTTTACTTGTTCATTTAATTGCCCAATAGATCAAATGCCACCAATATGTCTACATGTGTAATTTTCGTTAGGAACACTTTAGCTTAAACCCAGATATGAATATAAATTTATATATATATATATTGATAAAAAATGTGAATGTGTACTTTATTCCTTTAACATTTATGGTAGGTTTAATTGTACATTGGAACGACAATAATTACCATAGGGAAGAGAACCATACTCTCATTTTAATGACTTCATAGTTCCTGCTGGTCGTCCTTGCATTATTGAATTATTATTGTCATATAGTTTGAAATATGTTATTTTACTAAGATGATATGTAATTTTTGTACAGTAGCTTCCATGAGGTCGATAACGTTACCTATCTATTAGGATTAAAATATTAATAATTAGGACTTAACAGTAAACAGAAAGTAATGCAGACACGTTATAAACTTTTTAAGTTAAAATCTAACACTCTTATTTTTATATCAAATGGCATACAACTATTAAGTTTACCAATAATATAACTTTTTACACAAAATGAACAAATATCCCTGGTCACTTTCTACATTACAAAAAACACAGTAAATGTTCTACCGTATTCAAATATAGAAAATTCGATTTATATTTTCGTTCTTTCCATTACTTAAATGGTAACATTAAAGCTTAATATTCTGCAGCATTATGTGTTATAAACAAGTAATCATTGTAATTTCAAATAACCAGACAATAAATATCAGCTTCCATCACCTGTACAATATGGCACCTGTAATATTTCACGTATAATGTAAGGTTTTACTAATTACTCCACATTCGACCTCAATAAATATTTCAAGAAATATTATATTCACAAATAGATCACCTCCTAAGTACTATAAGAATCACCAATCCAAAATATTTTAAATAGTTTTCCTTATGTAATAAAAAGTAGCTAATGTTAACTAAACATTCTAGTGTAATATGAAGCATTTTAAACATATTTCCAAATAATTCTGTGAAAAGAACTTTAGGCCAGGTGGGTTACGGCGTTCGACGCGTAATCTGAGGGTCAAGGGTTCGAATCCGCTTCGCACCAAACATGCTCACCCTTTCAGCATAAGGGTGACGTTTTATGCATTATGGAATTCTTTCATGGCATATCATTATATGCCACAGATATAATGTGGCAATCAATCCTACTAATCTTTGGTAAAAGAGTAGCGCAAGATTTGGTGGTGGGCGGTGTGACTAGCTGCCTTTCCTTTAGTCTTACATTGTTCAATTATGGACGACTGTCGCAGATAGCCCTCATGTAGCTTTGCGCGAAATTCAAAACAAACAAATACCTCAGTTAACATACGGTTAATGTATCGAGAATGTTAAACCTTACTGATGTTGTTACTTCACAACAAAGAACTTATTAACTTATATATACGGTTAGTTACTAAATAATTAGGACAAGTATAGAACGATGACAATGTGATGTCTATTACCTTAAAATAAATGCTATTGATTTACTCGGCTAGACATGTTTTATGATTGGCTATAGCAAAGCAAAGTCTGCGCTGTCATACGTGATGACAGAAAAGGACTGACGCATGGTATTCCGTTGAATCCTAAGCACACTATATCACTCCTATTCGAAGTATAACATGGCGGACTCTTCTCATTTACCAACAATTTTCCTTAGTGAAAACAACAAAACCAAACGGGAATGCTTTAGTCTGGTTTACCAAAGTTTTCGAAGGATTTCTCCGTATCTTGGGATGGTACTCTTCAGCAGAGTTAACACAGAGCGGACCAGAAGATGTCCGTACAAAAAGATGTAATTTCATGGTAATCTACCCAGTGTTTCTATGGATACTTGTGTTGTCTTGTGGTATTTATATGCTCCCTTTATCTCAAGCCCCTCTTCTAAATTTAATGAATTCTCACGTATACTCAACTATGTAAACTTCACAGTCTTTCTATCGAATTGTATGGTTTCTACTATGGTTTCATGGTATAAAGGACCACACTGCATTTCAATTGTGAAAAAGCTAATTGTCATGGAAGACGAAATTTGCTTCCTCAGAAAGCAAAAAATGAAAACAAAATATTTTTCGAACATAATAATGTTGTTTTTGTTCGTTATAGTCCCTTCTTACGTACTATTTGTGGTTTTATTCAACCTGCATTTAAACTCTATGCTTAGTTTCGATTACCGGAGTATATCTTTGTTTATCACAAGTTTTATCCTTACTTATTTTCTTATAGGCTGGGGACAATACTATGTCACTTACGTTTCTTATTTTTCGTTTGTTTTCAGCAGTTTATTTGATTTTCTGAACGAAAGACTCCGAGACATAACAAACACTGTAGATGTAGCGGAATTTGAAAACTTGAGAATACTTCATGTTAGGTTATGTGAGCTTGTTAAAGATACAGATAAGTGTTTTTCTCCTGGCATACTTATTATGTTTTCAATGGAATTTTGTTTTGTTGTATTTGTGGAACACTGATGGCATACTCCTCAAATAATGGAATGGTGATTGAACTGGTTACCTCTTTCATAGTTCTTTTCACTGGAATGTTCATCTCTTGCACGTTTTCAGAAAACATGCAAAATAAGGTAAGCATCACTAAGAAATACGTTAAATGATAAAATCATTGTAGTTGTGAGGTTTTACATTAAAGTTTAATGTTAATTTTAAACGTTTTGAAATAAATATGCAAAAACGGCTCGTTTGGGTTGAGAAAATATTTTACATAGAAGAGCGAACAACGTTTTGTTCGGTTGGTCGAGATCTTTATATTATAGTCAAAATATTTATTTCTCTAAAAATATTATTATTAAAGTGCTTCATAAACTTCTTTGCCAATAATTGCCACTATCCTATTAGTTGGAGTCGAGATGCCACTAAGAAAGGAGATTTCAAGCCTTAACTATAAATTGTTATTGAATACTAGTGTACCACACAGTTCGGCATAAATGAACAAAAAATACCAAATGTTAACGTGGAACATTTCTCTTATCATCAAAATTAATTACTTCTCGATACATCCAACATCACAGCCATTGTTCACTATTTCGATGAAAAGGTCAAACAATGCAATTAGCCAGTCTGAAATCTCATCTTGAATCCATCGTAACCGCTCAGGGCGGTATATAACAACGAGTAAGTTGACGCTAATTAACATCACAAAACCTGTCCTCTATTGACCAAATCCTTTGGTTAATATCTCTTAAAGTAGAATGACATTTTTGCTTTTTGATAAGATAGTATCAATAAATATGAGAACTGTTGTAAGGGTATTTTTTTCATCTAGGGATGTTCTTGTATCATTTAATAATATGTAATACACTATAGCTAAAGAGTATTGGTTCTGTAGTTACAGCTATTCCACCTCATAGCTTTCGATCGCTAGATTTAACATCAACTTGGCAACGTTGTTACCCTATAAAGTAAAAAAAGAAATGAATTTTATTATTAGTTTTATTTCGTTTGTTTATGTAATAAAAAATGAAAGAAACAGATATAGGAGACTACCTTTACCAACAATGTATGGTATTAAAAAGGTATTATACGAAATATAATATAACAATGCCAGGTGTGTTAAGGCGTTCAACTCGTAATCTGAGGGTCGCGGGTTCGAATCGCGATCGCACCAAACATGATTGCCCTTTCAGCCGTGGGATCGTTATAATGTGACGGTCAATCCCATTATTCGTTGGTAAAAAGAGTAGCCCAAGAGTTGGCGGTGGGTGGTGATGAATAGCTGCCTTCCTTCTAGTCTTACACTGCTACATTAGGGACGGCTAGAGCAGATAGCCCTCGAGTAGCTTTTAGCGGAATTCTAAAACAAACAAACAGCCCTCTTTTAACACGAATTGTGTTATCACCTTAATGTGTTATGCTTTTGTGCTGTGATCTTTGTGTGTGATCGTTTCCATGTGTGTATACAATAAATGTTGAATTATAGTTACTGTCTTGTTTTTTGATTAAAAACATGTTTTATTTCTGTATGTTAATCAGGGCATCCAGTTCTTTGAGATAGTTCAAACATTTAAGGCAGAGCAGATTCCTTTGGAATCTTTGCAGCAAGTAAGTAAAATTGATAAGTTTCTAACATAATATCAGGGTAAGCTAGAACACCTTAACATAAGAGAAGACAAAACATTATGATAATTATGATACGTCAAAAGTCTTCGTAAAATCTTAGTATTACATTTCTAAAATCAAAATATATTACATGATATTTATATTCCTCCATCATTACTATTCAGTTTCATGGGGAAAATTTTGACTTTTCCTTGATATTCCAATGTCATCTGCTTTTCTGCACTTTAGATTACACGTATAAAATGTTCACGTATTGCTTTAATTATGAAGAAACACGCACTATTAATAGTATATTCTATTTAAACACACTTCATATTGTAACGTATGATAATATTAGACAGTAATACGGAATGAATCTGAAAACTGAATTATTTTTAATACCTAGAAATACTTGTGTAGGTCTAGTATAGAAAATGCGAAGACATTTATTGGTCATAAAATGAGAAATAAAATGAACAATAAAAAACATCTTAATGTAAAAGACGTTAATAGGAACTAGACTGTTAAAATACCAGTGGCATATTTTCCGTGTCACCATCTTTCCCGGACGTAAACCAGCCCGTGGAGAGTTTTTAAAAAATGGTGCTTTAGTCGTTATAAAAATATTTGAATCATGTATAACCAGTACTAGCACAACTATATAATTACTGCAGTTTAGGAAAAGCAGTGACACAAGATGTTATTTATGTTTTAGTTATGTTTTATGTATAGTTGTGATAAAACAAATCTACCGGCCAGCACACACCACTGTAAAATACATATTTCAATCAGAAGATATTTACTTTCTTTCTAAAATACTATTATTCAACGTTCAAAATATTTTTCGATAACCTTGAAACTGAAGAATTTAACGTTGGAATGCACGAGGAATAACAACTAAGTGTATTCTTTGATATATTGTTCAGGCAGAGTATTCATAATGAAACTTTGTAGAATGGACGACAACTTTCGAAACGTCGTCCTCTACACATATATTTTCACAACAGAGAGTTGCCGTCCATTCTAAAAAGTTTCATCAACGACTAGGTGATATGGACAAAGCAAAAGTCAACATTTTTGAGCTAAAATAAAGTTGTGATCGAATAATTTATTAGGTTTTTTTTGGAAGCAAATATTTAACTCTTAAAGCGTAAATTTCAATAATTGTATTGGTCGCCAATTACATAAGGCTTATTAGTTGATCTTTGCAACTTAAGATTTTGCTGAACTTTGAATTTAAAATATATTATTTCCATATCCACAGGTAATACTCTCCACTACGATAACCTCAGAAAATGGAATATGCTTTACTGCATCAGGTTTCTTTGCAATAAACCGTTCTTTGATGACAACTGTACGTACGCTTGAACGAATTGTCGTTCTATAAAGCTTAAGGCAAAGCTAAAAATATATAAAATAATTTTAACAGTAAAGTTCAAAATAAAGTTCACTTTTTAAATCATAATAATAATAAATAAAAGGTTTTTATTGTTATTATCTTGAGAATAAAAGTCTTTTTTCAACTTTATTGTCAAAGTGTCTAATTCTCACCAGTACGTTTTACAACTTGTGAAATATATATATTTATAAAATAAGTTTATCATGTTTCAATAGCTGAAAGTTTCAAGTAGTTCTTACGAGCCACATGTTTTTAGACTCTTACAACATATCATGTTTAATAAAGTTTCAAGCGTGTAACGTTCTTCTTAGATACATTGTAATACTGTATGAAAACGACGTTCTTTTGCTCAATGACAATTTTCTTTACTCGCTGTTTCAACCAGAAACAGTAACTATAAATAACTTATCTTTCAAATGTACCAATAAATGTTTTTCTTTTCTAATATAAACGTAACTTTCTATGTTACGTTATCCAAACCCAGTCATTATATTCTAAAAGTCCCCACCTGGTACAGCGGTAAGTCTTCGGATTTACAACGCTAAAATCAGTGGTTTGATTCCCGTCGGTAGACTCAGCAGAAAGCCCAATGTGGCTTTGTTATAAAAAAAACGCACATATTCTAAAGATGGTTGGTATGGGTATTAAACCTTTAATTAAAATAAAGCACAGAACAACGGTTCGACCTGTCTTAGGTCAGCTGCAGGTTAACTATCGTTATTTGTTTTCTAAAACCTCCTTTATAAATATGTTTACACTTTCATAATAAAACGTAGGTAGTTAGCAAAGTCAGTAATCAATGTAGATCAACCCCTTAAAGGATTACAATATACTTAGTTGACAAACTAAATAATAGATGAATGAATGAATAGATAGTAAGTTTGGAAATTCAAGCCCGTCGACATTGAAATAAATTATCTTCTATTTTGAGAAAAACTATTCGAGTTTTCACAGTTTTATTTAAGAACAGAAGCTAATTTAAAATTGTTATCTTTTTCTACTTGATGTCGTTTCGCTGTAAACTATGTTATTAACATTAATAACAAAACATATTTCACGTTTCGCTTCAAACTGTCTCTTAATATCGGATAACTTTTTTTGTTTTATTTTTCCTTGTTTAGACTTTAGGAGTATTATATGTTTTTATTTTTATTTTTTTACAGATCATTGGGGCTATTATAACCTACACTGTTATCATGATCCAGACTGGAGGAATATAAATCATTAATTATAAAATGAACAACTCACTTCAAGAACGATTCTTAAAATTTTGAAAATTCATAATTATTCAAAACAATTATTATAATTGTTCTTTTAGAAATTTACTATACATTTAAAATATAATATTACAGTATTCATTATATTAAGAGCAACAATTTGCACTCACTCATACTTAGAGTTACTTGTAATTAAGTCACAAAAAGAAAAAACATTTCTTTATACAAAATTGTTCCTTCTTCTCCTGTACGTTTAAATAATATTATACATTTCTGCAATGCATAATGTTTATACTGTTACAAATCTTACTGCAGTTTCTTAATATTGTATTTATTTATATTGGTGTTTATGTTTGCATACTGTAAAGAAAGAATTTGACTTATCGTTTTGATATTATTTTATGGCATATTTTAATTCACTGAAGTCTAAAATTTCTTCTCATAATATTGTTGAGATCTAAAAATAGTATATCTTGACTGTCCTGTACTTAGATTATTGCTGACTTATGTGATCTGTATTTGTTTTTACACGAAGATCTGGATAACAATAAAGTGTACTGTAGTTATATCTTACCTGTTTCGAGGTTTTCGTTATTTTCGTTACTAATTGTACTGAACACATTTCGTTAACACGATAACAGCTCTTTCATTACTTTAAATCTAAAAATCTTTTGGGTATTATCTGATATCATAGTTTGATAATTATTTAAGTAAAATCAAAATATAGTCTCTCTGTCATTTAGACATTAAATACATGTCTATCGTACTTAATAATCAGACGTACGTCAAGCTAAACTTCTGTGAATCAAACTGTTAAATAGGAAATGTAAAGCGTAGTTAAAGCACCAAATATGCTCGCCCTTTCAACCGTAGGAGCGTCATAATGTGACGGTTAATCCCACTATTCTTTGGTAAAAATGACGACCTAAACAATGATGATCGTTTTAAATCTGCCTAGTTTATATTTCAGTTTGAAAAAAGATAATTGTTTAATATTTCTCAAAGTACTTATTAAAATGAATACCAGTGAGACGATACTCACCCACTGAAACTATACTTAGACTCCATGCCTCTATATTAAATATCATGTAACCAATTTTCTCAAAAAATTAGCAATTTAGCATACTTATATAGACAGAGCATTTCGAAAACAGATTGAAACATATAAAACATTACTAATGATATATTTTATTGTGGTGTTATAAATAAACGTTCAATACAGAAAAAATACAATTAATCTTTTATCAATGTCCTAAAGTAAAACTAGTTAAAACGTATCCATAAAACAAAACTTTTTTCCTATTTTAATACGACTAAAACAATAATTTAAACGTATTCAAATATATAGAGCCTTTAAATGTTGACCCTCAATTAATACAAAATCCTTTGGGCATTTTAAACTTTTATTCTATTTTTCATTTTATAATTTTATACAATTTTTCGACACGCATAGCAAATTGCATAACTCAGCAGATGGCGTATAACCTTTAGCACTTTTAACATTAGGGCTGTACAAAACCATGTGAAAGTAACATTTCGATTTTCCTTAGGTGTGGGTAGTAAAGAAAGATGTATTTGTCTGACCTTAATCTCTCCATAATTTGTTTGTTTGTTTTGGAATTTTGCGCAAAGCTACTCGAGGGCTATTTGCGCTAGCCGTCACTAATTTAGCATTGTATGACCAGAGGGAAGGCTGTTCGTCATCACCACCCACTACCAACTCTTGAGCCACTCTTTCACCAACGAATACTGGGATTGACCGTCACATTATAACGCCCCACGGCTGAAAGGGCGAGCATGTGTGGTGCGACGGGGATTCGAACCCACGACTCTCGGATTACAAGTCGAACGTCTTAACCCACCTGGCCAGGCCAGGCCAGGCCTTCTTCTCCACAGACTAGCACAAAATCTATGATTTCTGTAAGCTTTACTGTTGTAACTGCTTTGAAATATTGCCTTCCCTGAAATATATTCAAAATAGTGCACACCTAAATGACAGTCAAAATTTACGTTTACATTTACAGATTTAATTTCACCCAACATTGCCAAAACTTATAACTACCCACATAAATTTCTTCGGCAGAAAACAATTAGATTTGTTTGTTTGCAATTACACACAAAGTTACACGACTGGCTGTCTGTGTTACGCCCACCACGAGTATCGAAACACGGTTTCTAGTGTTTTAAGTCCGCAAACATACCATGGTGCCACTGGGTGGGGAATGAGTTGCTTTACTACATAGAGTTTTTATATGTTTTATAAATCTCTTCAAATTACGAGATAATTTATCACGTTTATTAATTAGTTATCCACAAAGAATAAATTAATTTAATGACATTGAAATGTCAAAATTTATTCTTTATTTTTAGGCCAAATCATGAAAAACAAGCAGTCGGACATTATGTAACATATATTTCACCTCTGTTAAATTCAGTGTAAATATCGAGAATATTAAAACTTACTGATGTTGTCACTTTGCAACAAAGATCTCATTAACCTATATTTAAACTGTTAGATACGAAATAATCAGAACAAACATAGAAAGTAGAAAGTGCACTCAGAAGTGTGAAATGTTCGTTTCTCTAAAGAAGTACGTTACTGGTCAACTCGAATAGATTTGTTCAGTGATTGGCTATAGTGAAGCAAATAATACGCTGTCTTACGAGATTGATTAGATGGGTCTAGGCGAGCTACTGGCGTGAATGCATTATATCATTCTGAGACGAAGAAGCATACGATGATGGGTAATTCTCGTTCAAAACAATTTTTCCTGATGAAAACAACAAAACCAAACAGGAATGCTCCAGTCTGGTCTACCAAACGTTTCGTAAAATTAACTATTACTTTGGTTTCATGGGAGGTGCTTCTTACTAGACTTAACACGGGTGGTCGAGAAGACTTACGTTCGAAAAGATGCAGTTTTCTGACAATCTACTCGATGTTCCTATGGATATTTGGGCTATCTTACGGTGTTTATACAATATATTTATTCCAAATATCCTCTTTTGAGTTTACAAAATACATACGATTACTGAATTTTGTAACTTTCACATCCCTCCTGTTGAGTTCCACCTTTTCTACTATAGTTTCATGGTATAAAGGAACTCATTGCAGTTTAATTTTGAAAAGATTGATTGTCCTGGAAAAAGAAATTAATTTTATTCCAAAGCAAAAATCAAAAATACAGTATCTTTCAAACATTGTAATGTGGTTATATACTGTAATATGTCTTTCTTTCGTATTGCTTTCGGTAACAATCCGTTTTTACCTTAACCCTTTGTTTAGTTTCCATCTCAGAAATATACCTATTATCTTTGCATTTTTGTCTTTCACTTACTTTTGATAGGATGGGAGCAGTTGTACAACATCTATATTATTTATTTTGCTTTTTTTCTTAGCAATTTATTTGATTCATTGAATACACGCGTCCGAGAAATAATAAACACTAGAGATAGATCAGTTTCTTCGGAATTTGAAAATTTGAGAATACTTCATGTTAGGTTATGTGAGCTTGTGAAAGATACAGATGAATTTCTTTCTCCTGGCATACTTATTATGTTTTTCAACAGAATTTTGTTTTGTTGTGTTTCTGGAACATTGATGGCATACTCCCAAAATTATGGAATGATGATTCATCTGGTTACCTCTTTCATAGTTCTTTTCACTGGAATGTTCATCGCTTGCCTGTTTTCAGAAAATATGGAAAATAAGGTGAGATTAGTAAGATATACGTTAAACGAGAATATAACCATAGTTATGACGTTTTAATATTAAACTGATAAAATACTATAATGTTAATTTTAAATGTTTCTTCAAATTGAAAAATACCTTTATACTAGAGTGAAAATATTTACCTGTCTGAAAAAATATTATTAAAGTAAGTGTATGAATATTTATATCATTAAATATATGAGTGTAGACAAAACCTCACAAGTAACACGAACGCACTTTAAACACTAGAACAGTTTATTTCAGCAAGCACTGTAAACCTCAACTACATTTTCGTGTCAACAGCATGATAAAGGTCATCGTCAATGGCTACCAAAGTCTTATCAGGTGGTCAGTGGATTCCTGAAGATAGGTACTCTTGGGCCTTAAAACAAATTGTTAGTGTACCGTACATTTTAACCCAAACAAAAAAATAGAGATTCGTTTTTTTAATGTTGAATATTCTTCCGAACACCAAAATCTTCATGGATTCCTCATTACACCGTTATTTACCACTTCTGTAAGAGGTTAGGATAAAAGAGTCATTATCTACATTAGATATACTGAATCTAATATTTTCTACCGTACTATTGCCATATCATATTGTTTAGTTTCGGAAATATTACTTTACGTAAAGCTTTCGATCGCTTGGCTTAATTTTAAACCCGGCAACGTCGTTGCACCTATCATGTGCAAAAAAAGTGAATTTAACTATTAGTTTGGTTTCTTATGTTTATGTTAAAATATATAAAATGTGGAAGACAGCTTCCACCACCATTTTGTATGGCATTGAAAACGTATTATACGACATTGGTTAAAGATCATATAAAATAAGGTTATCAGCTTTAATTTTTTAAACTGTTTTGCTCTGACTGACCTTTAAGTGTTCTGTTATTCTCTGTAGGTGTCTCAATAAATGTTGAATTATAGCTCTTGCCTGATTATGACAAAAATCGTGTTTTATTTTTCTGTATACTAATTTGGGCAACCAGTTCTTCACAATTGTTCAAATTTTTCAGACAAAGCAGATTCATTTGAAATGTCTGCAGTAATTAAGTAAAAATTGTTGGGAACTTCTATCTATGAAACTGGTTTAGTTTGAATTTCGCGTAAAGCTGCACGAGGGCTATCTGCGCTAGCCGTCCCTAATTTAGCAATGTAAGACTAGACTTAAGGCAGCTAGTCATCACTGCACACCGACAACTCTTAGGCTACTCTTTTAGCAACGAAGAGTGAAATTGACTGCCACACTATAACGCCCCTGGAAGGGTAAGCATGTTTAGTGTGACAGGGATGGCAACCCGTGACCCTCGGATTACGAGTCGAGTGCCTTAAATACCTGTCCATGCCAGGCCGTCACAAAGAGAAAGAACAGTCTTCATGAATAATTCCTTTTTGTCCTGCATATCTAGCCCAGATTAAAACTTTGAAGCACGTATAAATTTTCCCGCATTTCATAACGTTACAAAAGAGACTGCAATTGTTTATATATCGCTTATATATATATATTTGTATGTGCATATTATAAATAAATAAATATATGTATTGCACTGGGACTAATTCATTTTTAAATCCATTTTTGCTACGTTTTAAAGTCCAACGATGTCTAAACTTTTCCACTGGGTATAATATTGAGTTGAAATGAATGGTAGATATGGACTGTCTTCTATTAAAATTCCTCTAAATTATGCATTTTGTGATTTATTTTTTGTGTTTTGCTCTGAAGATGTGAATACAATTAAACTATATTGTAGTTGCATGTTATGCTGTTACTGTCTCATTGAATAGTAAAATTTGACTATAACTCTTTAACTGTACACACACACAGCTACCAAAGTTTCAAACACGTATATGCGGCAAAATGATGCAAACCACGAATGAAGGTTCAAAGTCTGAGTACAATCATAAAACCTGCTAATAACAGATTTAACACTTTGTAAACACTTTATAACAAGTGTAAGTGACTTGTCACAAGTCATCTTGTCATATGGGTTTGACGTACATTAAATGTGTAATACTCTTAAAGCTGGTGCGAAAACCTTTTATGTTTATCTATCTCTTAGAAATGCATGGAAGTAGTTCTTTACTTGTTCATTTAATTGCCCAATAGATCAAATGCCACCAATATGTCTACATGTGTAATTTTCGTTAGGAACACTTTAGCTTAAACCCAGATATGAATATAAATTTATATATATATATATTGATAAAAATGTGAATGTGTACTTTATTCCTTTAACATTTATGGTAGGTTTAATTGTACATTGGAACGACAATAATTACCATAGGGAAGAGAACCATACTCTCATTTTAATGACTTCATAGTTCCTGCTGGTCGTCCTTGCATTATTGAATTATTATTGTCATATAGTTTGAAATATGTTATTTTACTAAGATGATATGTAATTTTTGTACAGTAGCTTCCATGAGGTCGATAACGTTACCTATCTATTAGGATTAAAATATTAATAATTAGGACTTAACAGTAAACAGAAAGTAATGCAGACACGTTATAAACTTTTTAAGTTAAAATCTAACACTCTTATTTTTATATCAAATGGCATACAACTATTAAGTTTACCAATAATATAACTTTTTACACAAAATGAACAAATATCCCTGGTCACTTTCTACATTACAAAAAAACACAGTAAATGTTCTACCGTATTCAAATATAGAAAATTCGATTTATATTTTCGTTCTTTCCATTACTTAAATGGTAACATTAAAGCTTAATATTCTGCAGCATTATGTGTTATAAACAAGTAATCATTGTAATTTCAAATAACCAGACAATAAATATCAGCTTCCATCACCTGTACAATATGGCACCTGTAATATTTCACGTATAATGTAAGGTTTTTACTAATTACTCACATTCGACCTCAATAAATATTTCAAGAAATATTATATTCACAAATAGATCACCTCCTAAGTACTATAAGAATCACCAATCCAAAATATTTTAAATAGTTTTCCTTATGTAAAAAAAGTAGCTAATGTTAACTAAACATTCTAGTGTAATATGAAGCATTTTAAACATATTTCCAAATAATTCTGTGAAAGAACTTTAGGCCAGGTGGGTTACGGCGTTCGACGCGTAATCTGAGGGTCAAGGGTTCGAATCCGCTTCTACACCAAACATGCTCACCCTTTCAGCATAAGGGTGACGTTTTTATATCATTATGGAATTCTTTCATGGCATATCATTATATGCCACAGATATAATGTGGCAATCAATCCTACTAATCTTTGGTAAAAGTAGCGCAAGATTTGGTGGTGGGCGGTGTGACTAGCTGCCTTTCCTTTAGTCTTACATTGTTCAATTATGGACGACTGTCGCAATATAAGCCTCATGTAGCTTTGCGCGAAATTCAAAACAAACAAATACCTCAGAGGTTAACATACGGTTAATGTATCGAGAATGTTAAACCTTACTGATGTTGTTACTTCACAACAAAGAACTTATTAACTTATATATACGGTTAGTTACTAAATAATTAGGACAAGTATAGAACGATGACAATGTGATGTCTATTACCTTAAAATAAATGCTATTGATTTACTCGGCTAGACATGTTTTATGATTGGCTATAGCAAAGCAAAGTCTGCGCTGTCATACGTGATGACAGAAAAGGACTGACGCATGGTATTCCGTTGAATCCTAAGCACACTATATCACTCCTATTCGAAGTATAACATGGCGGACTCTTCTCATTTACCAACAATTTTCCTTAGTGAAAACAACAAAACCAAACAGGAATGCTTTAGTCTGGTTTACCAAAAGTTTTCGAAGGATTAGCTGGTTTTTCCGTATCTTGGGATGGTACTCTTCAGCAGAGTTAACACAGAGCGGACCAGAAGATGTCCGTACAAAAGATGTAATTTCATGGTAATCTACCCAGTGTTTCTATGGATACTTGTGTTTGTCTTGTGGTATTTATATGCTCTTTATCTCAAGCCCCCTCTTCTAAATTTAATGAATTCTCGTATACTCAACTATGTAAACTTCACAGTCTTTCTATCGAATTGTATGGTTTCTACTATGGTTTCATGGTATAAAGGACCACACTGCATTTCAATTGTGAAAAAAAGCTAATTGTCATGGAAAACAGAAATTTGCTTCCTCAGAAAGCAAAAAATTAAAACTAAATATTTTTCGAACATAATAATGTTGTTTTTGTTCGTTATAGTCCCTTCTTACGTATTGTTTGTGGTTTTATTCAACCTGTATTTAAACTCTATGCTTAGTTTCGATTACCGGAGTATATCTTTGTTTATCACAAGTTTTATCCTTACTTATTTTCTTATAGGCTGGGGACAATACTATGTCACTTACGTTTCTTATTTTTCGTTTGTTTTCAGCAGTTTATTTGATTTTCTGAACGAAAGACTCGAGACATAACAAACACTGTAGATGTAGCGGAATTTGAAAACTTGAGAATACTTCATGTTAGGTTATGTGAGCTTGTTAAAGATACAGATAAGTGTTTTCTCCTGGCATACTTATTATGTTTTTCAATGGAATTTTGTTTTGTTGTATTTGTGGAACACTGATGGCATACTCCTCAAATAATGGAATGGTGATTGAACTGGTTACCTCTTTCATAGTTCTTTTCACTGAATGTTCATCTCTTGCACGTTTTCAGAAAACATGCAAAATAAGGTAAGCATCACTAAGAAATACGTTAAATGATAAAATCATTGTAGTTGTGAGGTTTTACATTAAAGTTTAATGTTAATTTTAAACGTTTTGAAATAAATATGCAAAAAACGACTCGTTTGGGTTGAGAAAATATTTTACATAGAAGAGCGAACAACGTTTTGTTCGGTTGGTCGAGATCTTTATATTATAGTCAAAATATTTATTTCTCTAAAAATATTATTATTAAAGTGCTTCATAAACTTCTATGCCAATAATTGCCACTATCCTATTAGTTGGAGTCGAGATGCCACTAAGAAAGGAGATTTCAAGCCTTAACTATAAATTGTTATTGAATACTAGTGTACCACACAGTTCGGCATAAATGAACAAAAAATACCAAATGTTAACGTGGAACATTTCTCTTATCATCCAAAATTAATTACTTCTCGATACATCCAACATCACAGCCATTGTTCACTATTTAGATGAAAATCAAACAATGCAATTGGCCTGTCTGAAATCTCATCTTGAATCCATCGTAACCGCTCAGGGCGGTATATAACAACGAGTAAGTTGACGCTAATTAACATCACTTTTTTTAAACAAAACCTGTCCTCTATTGACCAAATCCTTTGGTTAATATCTCTTAAAGTAGAATGACATTTTGCTGTTTTGATAAGATAGTATCAATAAATATGAGAACTGTTGTAAGGGTATTTTTTTTCATCTAGGGATGTTCTTGTATCATTTAATAATATGTAATACACTATGGCTAAAGAGTATTGGTTCTGTAGTTAGAGCTATTCAACCTCATAGCTTTCGATCGCTAGATTTAACAACAACTTCGCAACGTTGTTACCTATAAAGTAAAAAGAAATGAATTTTATTATTAGTTTTATTTCGTTTGTTTATGTAATAAAAAAATGAAAGAAAAGATATAGGAGACTACCTTTACCAACAATTTGTATGGTATTAAAAGGTATTATACGAAATATAATATAACAATGCCAGGTGTGTTAAGGCGTTCAACTCGTAATCTGAGGGTCGCGGGTTCGAATCGCAATCGCACCAAACATGATTGCCCTTTCAGCCGTGGGATCGTTATAATTTGACGGTCAATCCCATTATTCGTTGGTAAAAAGAGTAGCCCAAGAGTTGGCGGTGGGTGGTGATGAATAGCTGCCTTCCTTCTAGTCTTACACTGCTACATTAGGGACGGCTAGAGCAAATAGCCCTCGAGTAGCTTTTAGCGGAATTCTAAAACAAACAAACAGCCCTCTTTTAACACGAAGTGTGTTATCACCTTAATGTGTTATGCTTTTGTTGCTGTGATCTTTGTGTGTGATCGTTCCATGTGTGTATACAATAAATGTTGAATTATAGTTACTGTCTTGTTTTTGATTAAAACATGTTTATTTCTGTATTTTAATCAGGGCAGCCAGTTCTTCAAGATAGTTCAAACATTTAAAAGACAGAGCAATTCCTTTAGAATCTTTACAGCAGAAAGTAAGTAAAATTGATAAGTTTCTAACATAATATCAGGATAAGCTAGAAGCAATACATACCA